>NW_015163153.1:25121-33646 GCF_001447785.1 Gekko japonicus
GTAACTGGAATAAACTCAACATCTCTTGGATGGAACGTTTCAACCTCATACGTTCATTCATTTTACCGAAATATATCTTTCTCTTCAGAGCAATCCCCATAACCCTCCCTCTTTCAGTGATACAAAAGTGGCAATCAGACCTGCTATGCTTCTTATGGAATGGCAAGAGGCACAGAATAGGGTTCCAAACTCAATGGAGACCTAAATCTAGAGGAGGCTTTAATCTCCCAGATCTTTCCATATACCAGAAGGCCTCGCTACTCGCAAACGTGATAAAGATGCAACGCCTAACTTCACCTCCTGACTGGGTACGCCTCTGCAGAGACCTCCTCCGTCCCTACCCACTAGAAACATTGATATGGGGTTTAGAACCTATCCCACAAACACTGGCACATAAGCACATCTTTCTTTACCCCTCCATTCGCTTGTGGAGAAGGATGGCAGGAAAACTCCTCCCACAACCCTCCCGTTACTCCACCTTCATCAACCAACCTTGGTTTCTTGGCAGTGTGTCACCATCAGATCAGAGTTGCTGGATAAATCACGGTATCACACGTTACTGTAACCTGGCCTCCAGACGGGGGTTACTACAAAAGTCAAAGCTAGAATTAGTTCTGGGTCAAGCAATACCCTGGTACATGTACTTACAATTACAACACGACTGTAACCAACACAAAATACTCACTCTCCTTCAGACACCACACACAGATCTGGAATTGATCATAAAACTCTTTGAATCTCACAATCGTGGCCTGATATCTGCCCTCTACCAACTCTTACTCAGAGAGTCATCGCTTGGTCCTCTGCCCTACCAACTGTCATGGCGGAGAGATTGCAAACTCCCCCTAGAAGATGCCACATGGTCAGAATTATGGAACTCTCTGAATTTTAAATCCTCTATTATTTCCATAGAACCTGATGGACAGTATCTCTGACAAAATTAACAAATCCCTATTGAAACCAGTCAAAACAAATTTTGATAGCAAATGGTTCCCGATATTAGAATTTATATCACGGCATGAATTCATATCACCAGATTGGAAACAATTGCAGAAATGGCTCTAAACACTGACCCTCTCAAAAAGTGTACCATATTGTATTCCTATTGTTTTAATAATTTCTCTCTACCTTAACGATATGAGTTACCATTTTTATGACGCTTTAATGTATTATAAGTAGCACTGAAGAAGAAATCTGGGACTCCTCTCCACATGGAAATACACTGTCGATTGATTGTTCATAGGTAGTTTTGTTAAACTGCTGGATTTCATTACGCTTTATCCTAGTTGTACTATATTGCACCGTAAAATGCAAAATGTTTTGCATTGATGTGTCACTTTAATGTTTACACAACTTACAATAAAAATTACAAATAATAAAAAAAGAAATGCGAGTGTCAATGAAAATCAGTCCGTGTGGTGTAGTATAATTAATAACCATATTCAGTTGAAATTTGAATCATGTTAAAATACCCTTTTTTGCTAAACTTGTATGTTTTGTCATCTTTTCTAAAAAAATATTTTCTCAAAAAAGTGGGATACAAAAGGGAAGAAGGGGTAGGGGAAAATATAGATTCATCAAGTTTATCAAATATTAGGAGTTGTTACAACAAGTAAAATCAAATGTATTATCAGATGTATTACATATTTCAAGTATAGAAGCAGACAATAAAATATCAATATTACAGTATTTTGGAATAGTCTTTAAAAGACTAAACAAAAACTTTCCTAATGTTAGCAATAATCTATTAAAAGTGAAAGAGATTACATCTTTAACAGCCGAACAAACTTTAACACTAAGATTAAATCATCGTTGAAACCTGACTATTGTCTTGTTTGTCTAAATCTAAATCTTATTTTTACTAAATATTTAAATACTGGTGGAATACAAATTAAAATATGAAAACTATAACTATATGGCGCAGGGAGGGAGCAGTGGTGCAGGGAGCAAAAGCAAAAGCACCTGCCTTAACATCTAACGAACAGCTTGTAGGCTGTTCGATACCCACCGCGGCCGGGGTGAGCACCCGGTCCTAGTCCCAGCTGCCGCCCACCCAGCGGTTCGAAAGTCATAACAACTTACGAGTAGATGAATGGGTACCTGCCTTAGAAGGCAGGGAACACCCTCCTCCATTGGGAGGTGAGGTGGGAACCTCAGCAGCGACGGTTTGGCGAGCGGTGGCGGTGGCAGCAGCAGAGGGGCGTGTAATGGTGGCGGTAGTCGAGGCGGTGAGCGGAAGAAAAAGGAGACGCGACATCTAGCGGTGAACCGGCAGCGAAGGCGGAGCCCGGAAGGTGTGAGGACGCTCAGCGCAGGCGCGGCGGAGCCTGAGGGACGGAGCCAGTGCCGCGCCGATGCGATCAGCACGATGGATGGGCTTCATATTTCCTAACTTCAAAAGATCTCCCGAGGAGCCTGAAGAGAGCGGAGGGAAGAAGCCGAGCTGAAGCCAAGAAGCCGAGCCGAGTGGAAGACACATCAACTGAATCCCACCGGGTGCCGTTAGGTAGTCCCGCCCCTAATACGATATATATATATGTGCCCATAGATAGGGATAATACAAACTATGTAAGCCGCTCAGAGACCCATGGGAGGGGTTCGAGCGGGGTAGAAGCTGAAGGTATAAAATAATAATAATAATAATCAGTATCTTAATAACCTTTCATATGATATTCAGATAATTCCAAAATTAAAAAATAGCTATTCCCATAATATGAATAATAAGCTTGCCATTTCTGCTGAAATTCTTTCAATGGTCTTTTGTTTATATAATTACTTCGTTTTGCCAATGTTGCATACTCAGCTAGTTTTTTTTCTTTCCAGATCTCTATTGTAGGACAGTCTTCTGTCTTCCATTTCATTGCAAATATTTATCTGGCAGCTGTCAATATATATCTAAGTAGGTCTGTGAGGTTGTATCTATATTATTTGGTAGGATTCCCAGTAGCATAGTCTCTGGTTTCATTGGGAATTTGGTTTTTAAAATATTTTAAATCTCTTCATTTATATTTTCCCAGTATCTTTTTGTGTCGATGCAAGTTCACCACATATGATAAAAAGTCCCATCTACTTCTTTACATTTCCAGTGAGCCTCTTTGTAATTCTTGTCCATCTTTTCAATATCTTTTGGGGTGACATACCATGTTTTGTCATCTTTTGTATTTTTTTTTGTTAAAGTTGTCAAATCTGATGATATAATAAAGGAATATGAAATATAAATATGAAATAATATTTCCAAAAACATGTAATCAACAATTTTGTGGTTTGAAAAATACAATTAGGTTTGAAAAAAATATTTTTACTCATAATAGCCCAAATCTCAGTAAAAAAAAAGAGTACTCTGGGAAAGGAGAGATGTTATGAATTCCTTCACTGAGACTATTTGAGTAAATATTTCATTTGTGTATGAAAGGAAGTACTTCACCCCCTCTCTCTTTTCCTCACAACTTAGGCTGAGTGTATGACTGGCCCAAGGTCACATAATGTGCTTAATGGCTTAATAGGGATTGTCAGACCCAGTACATACTCATTCCCAACAACACCCTTCAACTTCCGGTTTATGGTGATATGCTGAGCAGACTCATCTCCCGGACCTCCCGGGGATGAAATCTGCGCACCAGGGGAAAGGAGGGGGGGCATGTCTCGCTACCCCCCCAGAGGCTGGTTGAAAGGCTCCTAGCCATGGGACTTTTGAGAAGTGGCCTCTTTGCCAGCACGATGCTGGGGAATCGAGGCGCTTCTCCGTCCCGATGGTCCTCCTGCTGTATGTCCGTATGGAACTAGTGATGCTGACCGGGACAAGCGCTGGAGATCGAGCGGTTAAAACGGAGCTACAGCGAGGTCGCAAGACCGACTATGAACTGTGAGTCAGAATAGAGCGCAATTGACAAGCTAAAAAGAAAGCTCCCACCCCACGGACTAGAGACTAAAGCGAGCGGGGGAGGGGCCCCTCCCATGCGCATGAATTTAAAAGCGAGATTTGAGGGGGGAGCGGAAGTAAAAGTGCTGAAATCTGTTGAGAGAGACTTACCAGGGCGCAGATGAGCATATATTCAGAGACTTTAGCAAATTTTCGGAAAGTAAACAATCCATAAAGATGGCGGGGAAGAGGACTAAGAAAGAAAAATTTTCAAAAGTGAAAGTAGTTGGGAGCCCCTGTCCAAAAGAAACCACAGAGTTGGCTAAAACATTGGCAGAATCCCTGTGCCCCCTGCTGGACCAGATGACTAATCTCAAGGAACAGCTGTCAATGATGAACCAAAGCATCACTACTCAGCAGCTTCAATTGAATGAGATGCTTAAAATTATGTAGAAAACAGCTGAGAAAGTGAAAGAAGTTGACGCCAGTACCCAAAAAGTGAAGAAAAGGGTGCAAAAACTTGAAAAGAAGCAAGTCTCTACAGAAGAACAACTTTTACAGCTACAAATGGAGAAGGCAAACCTGGTCCTCCGATTCCAAGGTGTCCCAGAATCTAAAGGTGAGAATCTGAAGCAAATCATGAGCGAAGCATTAGCCCCAGTGACAGATTTGAAGGCGGAGTACCTTATGAGGGAGATGGATGTGGCCTACAGGTCTTATTCCGTATATATAAAGAAGAATAATCTGCCTGGGGAAATAATAATGAGATTCTCGAAGAGGCATGTGAGGGATTCTATCCTGAGAGTGACAGCAGGGTCACCTTTGAAAACTGGAGACAATACTATCAGGATTTTGAAAGGTATCCCATTTGAAATAAGACAAAGGAGAAAGAAATATAAAGACTTAATTCTTTTTCTTCAAACAAATGCAACCGTGTACAGGTGGTTAATTCCAGAGGGCATAACCTTCAAATTGCAGGATAAATAAGAAAAGATTGACTCTGTTTCCAAAGCTCAGGAGTTTTTTAGAATCCAGTTGGGTGAGCCAGAGGAGGTGGATAAAGAGGAAAAAGACAGTAAGTCCAGTTGCGAGTTGGACTCGGGGTCTTCCGGGGAGGACTCCCTTTCTGAAAAAGGGGAGGCTGCCCCTAAAAGTCCATACAAACTGAGGAAAAGACAAGATAAGAAAAAATGAAGGCTGAAGGACTCTGAATTGTGCCTTTGAAAGTATAGCTCTTAATAATGAGATGCTCTGGGTTTCTCGCTAACAGTTAAATCTAACATTTAAAAGATATTTTAGCATGTCTGACAAAGTTCAAATGATATTAGCGATTTAAGAAAAAAATTTGTACTCAAGCTGTTGTAATGATCTCCTACTCTTGGGGTTTTAGTTAGTAGTGGTTATCTTTTCATTGTAGTTTGTTGTCCAATTAAAAATGCAATAAAAAAATCCCCTTCGGGGGGCCAAAAAAACAACACTCTTCAGACAAAAGTTTTGTTTATTGAGATACGAAGTCATTACAGGTGCAAGCCAACTTGTGTCAGAAGTGATGGATTTTGGTACCCACCTTACAGTTATACCTCATTCAAACCTAACCCCTCCTCATCAGGTTCAATCACACCCCTCAATCCTCCCGCCAAGCAAAAGTGCGGTTCTATTCCCTCCCCCATCGATGCCCTACGGAGTTACTATCAGTGCTCCTAGCAACAGCAGCTTCAAGGTCAGTTCATCTTCTGTGTTCAGGGAGGTCACTTAGGAAATTGTTACAGGTGCCTAGCAAAGCATTCCCACACATTCTTCACCATTCACTCCCCCCCCTCCCACCAAGTATCCCAGAAACAAAACAAAGGGATGAGTTTGATATACTGCCCTCCCACAAGCTCTCTACACGTACCCAGCTTGAGGGGAAAGTGTTTATGAAAAGCTTTTATGAGTCAGGGAGCCTTCACATCGGCTTCTCTCACCCATTCATTATGACTGGGATCAAAGTCCTTCCATTTAATTAGATAGTAGAGGTGCCCCCACTTCCATTTGGAGTCCAGGTTTTCTCCCACCTTGTGATGCCATTCTCCATCTACATTCAGGGGTGGGGGAGCTGGCGGGCGATGTCTCCACTCTGAGGGTCCCAGATCCTTCTTCAGTAGACTGAAATGGAAAACAGGATGTACGTGCCGTAACCTTTTTGGCAATTCCAACTCCACTGCCACCTTATTTATAACCTTCTGAACTCTGAACGGGCCACATATTTCCACCCCAGTTTCCCCCCAGTTGCAGTCCCCTCAGGTTCTTCGTGGAGGCATACACTGAGTCCTCAGGCCGAAGGTACCCTTCAGGGGCTCCTTTCTTGTCAGCCTGGGCTATGTAGTCCTGTTTGGCTTTAGTTCTTTTTGGATCCCCCCCCCCCCCACTGTTGTGTCAGCTCCTTCCACCAAGCCTGTAGGTCTTTGGGGCCTTTTGCCTTGGTGGCTGCCATGGGCAGGGGGGTTCCTTCATACCCATCACCACTTTAAATGAGGAGGCTCCTGTGGAGTTTTTATAACTGTATTCCGCATAGGGTAATAAGTCCACCCAATTGTCCTGCTGGTAATTCATGAAGCATCAGAGGAACTGCTCCAATATTTGATTAGTTCTTTCCATTTGACCATCCTTTTAGGGGTGGTAGGCACTACTTAGTACCTGCTCTACCCCCAGTAAGCTTAATAGTTCTTTCCAAAACCCCGCCACGTATTGCACTCTCCAGTCTAATATGATCTTCCGGGGTATAGAGTGTAGTTTCAGAATGTGCTGCTTAAACAACTGGGCTACTTTCTTAGCGGAGGGGAGGTGTTTGCAGGGAATGAAGTGTGCCTGCTTGGAAAACAGATCCACCACCACCACTCATATCACGGTCTTGCCTTTGCTAGGGGGGGAAGTCCATTATAAAGTCCGTGGAAATCTGCTGGTTTTTAATCCCTTGAGAGCTTTTGCTGTTTTTCACCTTTCTGTTTTCTGCTCTCCTTTTAATTGGTTTTAAGTTGAAGTTACTGAGTTTTATATTCATTCATTCAATCAATTTATAACCCACCCTCCTGTGCTGCAGGAGCGCACAGGAGCGGAGCTCCAGCAGTCAAGAGCCCAGGGGGCGGGCACATGCAACAAGCCCCACCCCCTGCTCCCAGCAGCCCTCAGTCAGAGCAAGAAGCAGCCAGGTAAGTTGCAGAGCTCCCCCTGGCCCCCTGGTCCAAAACAGTCCAGTGGCACCTTTAAGACCAAGTTTTATTCAGGTACAAGCTCTTGCTCCTCTGCAAGGACAGATCTGCACGTCGTCCCCCCCCCCCCCCCCGAATAGCTAGCAATCCAAAACAGTCCAGTGACACCTTTAAGACCAGGTTTTAAGTACAAGCTCTCCCTCCTCTGCGAGGACAGATCTGCACGTTCCCCCCCAATAGCTAGCAATCCAAAACAGTCCAGTGGAGCCTAAGCGGTGGGTGTTGTCTTCTGACACACGTCCGGTGATGTCAGGGGGCGTGGCATATGCAAATAAGTTATGCTAATGAGTTATGCTAATGAGCTCCTGCACCTCTTTTTCTACTAAATGACCCCTGGTTGAGAGAGAGTCCGAGTGCCGCCATGGCTCACACCAGATCCATGGCCTGAGTGGAGGAGAGCCTGCTGGAGGGGAGAACTAAGTCGAGGGACCCTGGGAACTTTCTGCCCGAGGCCTTCCAAAACCTGGCACTGAGATCAGCTCTGCAGACATCCCTGACCCACCAGTTAGACAGTTCACTGGCTTGGAGCTGATGAAGAGTGCAACGTGCTTGCTTCTGCCCTCTTATGGGTTATGGTGTGATCTGCCCTCCTATGGCAGCCCGAGACGCTTTCAATGTGCTGCTTCTGTGGGGAGAGGTGACACCTGTGAACAGCCTTCCAGGGAGCACTCTGGGCAGCAGCAGGAGGCAAGAGGATCATGGTTCACGTGCAGAAATCCTTCTGCCCAAGGAAACACTCTGTTGAATCCACTCTCCCTCTTGACCTAACCTACCTTACAGGACCTGTTGTGAGGGGGAAAATGGGTAACAATGTACAGCTGCATACCTGGCAGAATCAAAATGTGTAGATGCACATTTTGGATTTCAGTCTTTCAGGCCTGATGCCCAGCACCATTGGCTATTCCAACATTGCCTGTAGCTGCATCCCCCACCTTTTCCCGCCAGGTTTGGTTAGTGGTTAGGAGCGTGGACTCTAATTTGGGAGAACCGGGTTTGATTCCCCACTCCTCCACGTGCAGCTGCTGGTGTGACCTTGAGTCAGTCACAAGTTGTCTCAGAGCCAGGAGTCATTTCCTGCGGGAGCGCACAGGAGCGGAGCTCCGGCAGTAAGGGGCCCAGGGGGCGGGCACATGCAACAAGCCCCGCCCCCTGCTCCCAGCAGCCCTCAGTCGGGCCACGAGGAGCAAGAAGCAGCCAGGTAAGTTGCAGAGCCCCCCCCCGGCCCACCTTCAGGTACAAGCTCTCCCTCCTCTGTGAGGACAGATCTGCACGTCCCCCCCCCCAATAGCTAGCAATCCAAAACAGTCCAGTGGAGCCTGAGTGGTGGGTGTTGCCTTCTGACACACTCCCGTTGATGCCAGGGGGTGTGGCATATGCAAATAAGTTATGCTAATGAGCTCCTCCACCTCTTTTTCTAC
>NW_015163153.1:34168-43888 GCF_001447785.1 Gekko japonicus
GGTAGTGAAGGGCGGGGTATAAATCCAATCTCTTCTTCTTCTTCTTTTACCTCACAGGGTGTCTGTTGTGGGGAGGGGAAGGGAAAGGAGTTTGTAAGCCGCTCTGAGACTCCCTTGGGTAGTGAAGGGCGGGGTATAAATCCAATCTCTTCTTCTTCTTCTTTTACCTCCCAGGGTGTCTGTTATGAGGAGGGAAAGGGAAAGGAGTTTGTAAGCCGCTCTGAGACACCTTTGGGTAGTGAAGGGCGGGGTATAAATCCAATCTCTTCTTCTTCTTCTTTTACCTCCCAGGGTGTCTGTTGTGGGGAGGGGAAGGGAAAGGAGTTTGTAAGCCGCTCTGAGACTCCCTTGGGTAGTGAAGGGCGGGGTATAAATCCAATCTCTTCTTCTTCTTCTTTTACCTCCCAGGGTGTCTGTTGTGGGGAGGGGAAGGGAAAGGAGTTTGTAAGCCGCTCTGAGACACCTTTGGGTAGTGAAGGGCGGGGTATAAGTCCAATCTCTCCTCCTCCAACATTCCAGGAACATTTTGTAGCACTTTGAAGGAGCTATATTGACCCCCCCCCTCTTCCCTGCCTGCAGGATGATGCTGCCCGTGACCAAGTGGTTGTGGAATCACGAATTTTGGTTTCCTCCGGGACTCACCTGGGAGGACATGAAAGACACCGACGAGGTCCACTACCCTCACCCCCATCATCTCCTCCTCTGCATCCCTTTGGCTTTCCTCCTCATCGTCGTGCAGCTGGTCGTTGAAAGGCAAGTGACTTCCTCTTGTGAGCATCCCAGCGCGGCGAGTGTTCCTTGCTTCAAAGGGGGCCTCCTTTCGGACAGCGTGTCCTGTGCTGTCTTGACAAAAGCGGAGGGGAACTGTTCAAATGGAAAACAGTGGTCAAATCTGCATTTGTCTTTCCCACCGGTGTCCCAGCTTTCTGACTCCGTCTTCAAAAAAGCTGTCCACATTTGGTGTCGTTTTCCCACCTCAACAGTGCTAGCATACTCTTGCACATCCGCATATGTTTATCGCCCTTTCGTGGCGGCCCTGCTGTCATTGCGCCTCCCCACTGCTTTAAAAGAATCTTCTCCAAACAACGTTCAAACAAGCACAGGGAAAGACAGAGTCACAGCAGCACGAAACCGATTTAAAAATGCAAATGCAGATTCAACCAAGTGTCCCAAACAGACCTCTCCGGTTTTGCCTTGGAAGTCTCATTGCTTCCAGGGGGGTGTCGGGTTTTGCGTCACCGACTCTAATAACCTTATGGTCTCTAAAGGGAAGATATTCCTATCTCTTGCTGTGCTCAAAACCGTCCTCACTGGCTCCCTAGAAGGGTTTCAAAGAATAAGCCACCGTGTTAAGTCCAAAGGGGGAAGCGAGGGTTGACAAGGAGTTGCTAGACACAGCAGTGACTGGATGTGAAGGCTCGCTGGGTTGACCGATTGTTGTTCTGTTCCATCAGTTTTCCCCTTGCAAGGCAGCTCTGTGCAGTACTTTGATCTGAATTGACAATATTAATAGAGAGATACGTCTCTAGTGAGGGAGGGACAGAAAGAGGATAGTCCTGTTCAGCCTAAGGAGTGTGTGTGTGTGGGGGGCGCAATTGGTAAAGGCCTGGCTAAGTATTATGTAAATAATATGTATATTCGTTTGGAAGTTTTGAGCCACCTTTGCTACACAGTGGGTGGCTCACAAATAATGGGATCCTACTTCTTGCTGTAACAAAACCTCACTCTGGCCTCGGTCACACGGGCCAGGTAACGCGCGTGTGTGTGGGGGAAGCGTGGCTGTTTGCCCTGGAGCAAAATAAAGTGTGGTAGCCTGATCACACGGTTCCCCGAGGCTTCGCGCTTAGGCTGTTAGCTGGTGATCACACAGCGATGCTGGAACGTGGCAAAGAAGCAGCGCGGCAAGCATTTCACGTTTGTGCACATGCGCAGGTCCGCGGAGCAGCACTGCTTTCAGTTACGTGTTTGTGTGCATGCGTTTACGGAAAACATCCAGTTTGTGATGATATGTGGACAGGCGCCGGATGCCATGGGATACTAGCGCTCCCGCAATCAGACGCCCACCCCTGCCCCGCTTTTTCCGGATGCTAGTGCACTTTCCAAGGTAGTTTTTTACTGCGCACCTTCGGTGGGACGCCACGGGTTGGCCATGAGTGTGCTACGCTTCCCAGATTTTATGGTGTGATCGCACACTGAAAATCCACCTGACATTCATGTCTTTAGCGCGGCAACTTCTCCATGTGAACGGGGCCTCTGTTGTTTTCCCCTACCTTTGAACACAGAGGTTCCATTTAGTCCTAGTGACTAGTAGCCATTGATAGGGTTGTCATCCATGGAGTTGACTAATCCCCTTTGAACATTACGCTATAAATGAAGAATTGTCCTGAACGTACTGCCCATCAATGTCATTGGGTGTCCATGAGTTCTAGGATTATGAGAGGGGGAGAAAGAGCTCACTCTCTTCACTTTTTGCACCTGATGCATAATTATATAAATTTCCTGTACGCCCCCCCATCTTTTCTGTAACTTGAAAAGCCCCGAATGCTTTAGCCTTTCATCATATGCAGTTAGGTTGGAGCAGCTTCCCTAACACTAAAACTCAGGGGTGCCCAACGAAGTTGATGGGCTGTAGATTCAGGATTGACAAAATTAAGTGAGCCAAGGTAAATCATTCATTAGTAAGTAATTACATTGTGGAATTCACTAGAAGCTGATTTCGTGAGGGCCATGAACACAGAGAGACGTCAAAGGGGCTTAGACAGGTTCATCAGTGGCCACTAGTCATAGTAACCAAAGGGAACTTCCACATTCAGAGGCAGTATACCTCAGAATCCCTGAGCCAGGAGGTGACATCAGGGGAAGGACTCTTAAAATGAATAATTAAAGTTTGGGGAAGGGGGAAAAGAAAAGTCACTATGGGACTGTAACCTGGGGGCATGATAAAATTTCGATAAAAATTCGAAAATCCGAGGAAGGATTGAAGTTGCCTCCTAGTGCAAGGGACTTCCCACCCCAGGACATCCCGCACTTTTGCCGGATCAATTTCTAACCCCCTAGGGGATATGCGGTAACCCAAAAAGTCTGTTTCCCTTTTGTGGAACTCACATCTGGACAGCTTGGCAAACAGCTTATGCTTGTACAAAGTCTGAAGTACTTCCCTCTCCAACTTAATGTGTGACTGTTCATCTGGGGAATACAGTAACACATCATCCAAATAAACAAGGCCCCCCCCTGAACAGGTGCTTGTTTAAAACTTCATTGATCGGGTTCATGAACACTCCTGGTGCTCCCTGGAGGCCAAACGGCATGACCCGATACTCAAACTGCCCCAGCGGGGTATTAAAAGCAGTCTTATATTCATCCCCCTCCCTTATGCGCACCCAGAAGTACGCATCCCTCAAATCCAGTTTGGAAAAGATTTTCCCTTTCACCACCTCAGCCAGTAGATCCTTTATTAGGGGGAGGGGGTAAGCGTTTCTGGTCGAGACTGCATTCAGTCCTCTGTAATCTGTGCAAAGGTGGAGACCACCGTCCTTCTTTTTCCTGAAAAACACGGGAATGGCAAACGGGGAAGGTTTTTTATCAATAAACCTCCTCAGTTCTTCCTTCTTGGTGGGGCTCATAGCATAGAGTTTGCCCTTTGGTAACTTATGCCCGGGTAGCAACTCAATGGCACAATCTGTATTGCGGTGCGGGGGCAACTCGTCAGCCTCCTCTTCCTCAAATACCCTGGCCAAGTCTCGATAGACTGAGGGAATGGCTTGTAGCTCCTCCCTCGCCAGGCACACCCGTAATGGCTCGTCCGGATGGGTAGGACCCCAAGCGGGATCCCAGCCATGATCCTGGCACTTGGGGGAGATGAAACGCACCCTCCCTTCATCCCACAAGATATATGGGTCATGGTCATGCAACCAGGGGCTTCCCAGCACCAGCGGGAACCTCGCAGCAGGGGTAATAAAAATGGTCAGTGCTCCCAATGTTCCCTAGCTCCCATTTGCAATGGGCCAGTCTGGTATTTACACGGCTCTTTCATAGAAGAGCCGTCCATCTGAGTGAATACTATAGGGTCTGACAACTTTTCCACTGTGGACCCCAACCCCATTACCAGGGAGGGGTTTATGAAGTTTCTGGCACACCCCGAGTCAATAAGAGCTCTTACACGTACATGAGTGCCCAATTCTTGATTCATCACAGTCACCGTAACGAAGGGGGGGGGATTGCTCACCGTGTGTGGCGTGGGGTGTGTGTGTTGGACCTGCTGCTCAGTGCCACTTGCAGCAGGTCCTGGCCTTTTCCCGCCACCTCGTCCTCCTCACTGCTGGTGGAGCTGGAACATTCTTCCATGACTCCAAACTGGAGAGCCTGTTGCACTTTGGCTTTCACGGTCCCTTTCTTGAATGGAGTATCAGGCTTCTTCCTCCCCGCATCCTTAGCCAGAACAGACCCTCCCACGGCCCCAGGGTAGTCGACGGTGAAATGCCCCGCCTCTCCACAATGGAGGCACAAGCCTTGCTTCATGCGCATCTCTCGGGTGCCATCCTTCGGTTTTGGGGGCTTCGGCTTCACTCCCGTGGACCCCATCCGGAGTGCCTGGGCAGGCCCGTCTATCGTGATCTTCTGGAGCTGGGCTTCTGCATCTGCAGCCTCCTGCACCCATGCGTTGAAGGAAATGGGACGCACACTCCGAAGGATAGTCTCGCGAATTTCTAGGTGGAGCCCCGCCTGATATTGTTCTCCATCTGGCCAACCTTGCACCTTAGCCGTATACCTTTCAAACTCCTCTGTGAACTCTCGAACCATGCATCTGCCTTGCTTCAGGGTGTGCAGGTGATTTTGGGTGCGCTCGCTTTCCAGCAGGTCTTCATACTTTACTCCAAGGGCCCACATGAACGCAGCCACTTCTTGTAGCTCGCATTGTGGAAACTCATGTACCAGTCTACACCCCCCCCCCGAGCTCTGCCGCTATGTAGTCCACTCTTCTGGCATCGGTGGGGAACAGGTGGCCCTAAGTTTGGATGAACTTCTCCACCTGCACCACAAAAAAGGCCAGTTTCTCGGGGGTGCCACCAAACTCGGCATCAAGCTGCCCCTTGGGTAGAATTTCTGGCATCCTAGGCCCCGGAGCTGGAGCCACTGGTACTGGAGCCGGAACCGGGTCTGGTACTGGGGGTGGTGACGATGGGACCTGTGGCTGCTGCTGCTGTTTCAAGCTCATCTCAGTTTGCACCAACTGCGCGACTGTGCCTGGAATTCCCATCAGGGCATCTTCCACCACTTGGACCAGCCGGTCCTGGGCTCATTCGATTCGGGTGAGGCATTCCTCCCAACCTTTTTTTTTTTAAAAAAATATATAATCTATTTATTAAGTTTTTAGACAAACAGACAAAAAAAAAAAAAGGACATATAATTATATGTCCAACCCTTTTTCTCTTCCTTGCGCCGAGTACGTGCCCCCGTCTCTTGGGGTGGTTGGTACTCATAATGGCTTCCCCTTGCCGGGCCAGGAGTCAATGTCTAACCCTAACCCTAACCCTAACTCTTGGGTGGTCGTATTGAACGTGGACCACTCAAACCCCTTGGGTTCCGCCCAGCTCTGACTGAAGAGTCCTCGTTCTGCTCCCAGACCCAAGGAGACGGGCACCGGCAGGGGCAGCGTTGTTGTAGGAACCGTGGTCACCGGTGTGGTGGTGGTGACCGGTGTGGTGGTTACCGGCACGTCTGGTTCCTTTGCTGTCAGCTGTTCCTCTTCTTCACCGCTCATCTTTGCAACGATACGGGTAGAGGAGAGATGGATTCCTGACTCTCTGTCGGGTACTTCAATAACTCAGCATCAACAGCAAGTCCTTAAACAGGTTCCAGCTTTATTGATCAGAGCAAGGTGACTCTTTGAGTCAGGAATGAGGCATAAAAAATGGCAATAGCGATTATAGTGGATTCATACAACACCGCCTTCCACCTAGGAGCCAATAAGCAATTAATGTGAAGCGCGGGGAACTGGTTAATGGTTCAGAGGTGAGCGGGAATGGCTAGATAAGAGAGGCAGAAGCGAGAAACAGCTGTAGAGCATTACTCATTCCAGAGTCAGGGGAAAACACCATGGCGGGGCTACCCGGCAGTTATAAAACTACACGAGAACACACAGATTCATGTTCAGATAGGTGGCCTGTGTCACCTTTCTTGTTGAGCTGGATTTTATAAAGATGTTACAAAGCAATTCCTGCACTAATTCCTCCAACAAACCATTCCAGAGGCAATCTTTTTTTTTATTTTATTAGTTAAATTTACATCCTGTCCTTCCCAAAACGGACTCAGGTTAGTTAACAATAAAGTGCATGAACAATTAAAACCAAGGAAAACAATCAATTCTTAAAACAGCTAAAACCATTAAGCAATTAAAAGAATCTTTATTTAGGGCGGCTTTGTTTGAAATCCGACCAGCTTTTGGTATTTTAAATTAGATGTTTTTGTGTCCAGTGGGGAATTGAAAGAAGAGCCCTGCTGGATCAGACCAGTGAGGGTCCATCTAGTCCAGCATCCTGTCTCACACAGTGGCCGACCAGTTCCTCTGGAGGGCCAACAACAGGGCAGAGAGGCCGAGGCCTTTCCCCTGATGTTGCCTCCTGGCACTGGGATTCAGAGGTTGACTGCTGCTGAACATGGAGGTTCCCCTCAGTCGCCATGGCTGAGGAACCTCCATGAATTCATGTCCTCCATGAATCTATCTAATCCCCTTTGAAAGCTGTCTATTCCTTGGGGGGGTTCAGATCCCTGCTCAGTGGTGACACTCACAGTCTCTCTGCCTCGCCTACCTTGCAAGGTTATTGTCATTTCTGTTTGGGAATCAAGTAAAATCTGGCCTTGTTTCCAAAACGGACCCAATGGGCCCAGAATCCTCCACCGCGTGTTTTCTTTTAAATTTCCAGATGTTGTACCACGCATATGCACTTGGCCACAATTTCTGCTTCCTTTTGCTCATTTACATCTCCCCCCCTCCCCTCTGTGTGGTCTGTCAACACATGCATGTGGGTGATGCATTTCCATACAGCAGTCTTAATGAGATGGCATGTCTCCCGGATTCCTCTTCTGCAGCTTTGCCCCCCCTCCCCCCCATGCAGGGGTGCATGCGAGCGTGAGAATTGAAGGATTTTGGCACCATCAAAGGTGCATTCTGATCAAGATAGCCCCTTTGATGTTTTTAATCAAAGTATGTACGCTGTTTAGTTGTAAGCAGAAAATGTTGTTATTAAAAATTTTAATTGAGAGAGATAGAGAGAGAGAGAGAGATGAAATTCTTCTAGCTGGAACTCTCCTACTTGGACCAGAATTTCAGACAGAGTGCATCAAGAAACTCTGAAACCGAGCAGGGGGATCTTGCTCATCTACAAATGTGGAGAATATCTACATGGGATTGGTGGTCTGCCTGCCTAGCACAACAACATGATGTCTGGCTTTACGCAGCATGGAGCTGAAGGAACGGCACTCTGTGTATGCTCAGAACAAGCCACGTCTTAAACCATCCACTTTTTGTTTTGCAAGGTTGTTTGGCGGTGCCTTATTCCTTCTCAGGCCTGGTTTCATCCTCAGTGATTGTTGTGTACCCAGGGAAGTCCGCACATGCGGTCAGGCAAGGGGCCCGAGCTTCGTCGCCGAAGACAATAGCCAGAACGGATCCTAGCGCACACCTATCGGGAGGCTAGGATCCTAGTAGGGACCTATGGGTCTAGGGGTGCACTGTAAATATCCTATCACAGGGGTGTGTGTGTGTGTGTGTGTTTGTGGTGTGACTCAGGAATAAAAGCCGGCCTGCGAGCCGGCTAAAGCATCTCAAGATCTTAATGTAACTAAGTAAAGTATGAGCTGTAATCCCTCTTCAGCGCATCAGCCTCAGTACTTTATAGTGATAGAAGGGAAGGTGCTCAGAGTACACTTTGGGGGGGGGGGCTCTTGTGCCTTTGACCTATCCATTGGTGCAGCTCAGGGGGAGGCGCTGTGGCTCAGAGGGTGGAAGAGTCTCTGCTTGGCATGCAGAAGGTCCCAGGTTCAATCCCCAGCAACTCCAGTTAAAAGGACCGGGCTGTCGGTGATGTGAAAGACTTCTGCCTGAGACTTTGGGGACACGCTGCCTGCCTGGGTAGACAATCCTGACCTGGATGGACCAGCGATCTGATTCAGTAGAAGGCAGCTCTATGTGTGTGTAAGAAATGTTAAGAATCCTCCACGGCTTGGCTTTTTTTAATCAATTTTATCAATTTGTCTCCCTGTCTCTTCAATCGGTATGCGAAACGTATCATAAAGAAAACTGGATTAGATGTAGATGACGGTGGAGCGAAAGTTGAGGCACGGATCATTAACAGTTTGAGATATGCAGACGGCGTCACATTAGTGGCAGAAACAGTGAAGAATTGAAACAGCTGCTGATGAAAGTTAAAGCAGCAAGTGCCAAAGCAGGAGTGTAGCTGAACATCAAGAAGACAAAAGTAATGACTGTTGAGGAATCACACAACTTTAAGGCTGACAGTGAAGAATTTGAAACTGTTAAACGTTTTCTTTTCCTTGGCCCCATCATCAATGAAAAGAGAAACTGCAACCAAGAAATCAGAAGCAAATTGAGACTGGGAAGGGTAGCCATGAAGGAGCTAGAGAAGACCCTTAAGATCTGGGAGAACCGGGTTTGATTCCCCACTCCTCCACTTGCACCTGGCTGGATGACCTTGGGCAAGCCGTAGTTCTGATAAGAGCTGTCCTTGAAAAACAGCGGTTTCTGTCTGAGCTCTCTCAGCCCCGCCTACCTCACGGGGTGTCTGTTGTGGGGAGGGGAAGGGAAAGGAGTTTGTCAGCCGCTCTGAGACTCCCTTGGGTAGTTAAGCGCGGGGTATGAAATCCAATCTCTTCTTCTTCTAAGTGCGCGGACTCTAATCTGGGAAAACTGTGTTTGATTACCCACTCCTCCACTTGCAAGCCGTAGCTCTGATAAGACCTGTTCTTGAAAATGAGCAGTTTCTGTCAAGAGCTCTCTCAGCCCCACCTACCTCACAGGATGTCTGTTGTGGGGAGTGGAAGGGAAAGGAGTTTGTCAGCCGCTCTGAGACTCCCTTGGGTAGTTAAGCGCGGGGTATAAATCCAATCTCTTCTTCTTCTTCTTCTTCTTCTTAAGTGTAAGGAAGTGTCTCTGGTGACAAAAGATCAAAATAATTCATACTCAGTATACCCATTACTGTGCATGGGTATGAAAGTTGAACTGTGAAGAAAGCTGACAGGAAGGAAGCTGTTTAATTTGAAATATGGTGCTGGATGAGAGTTTTACAGATCCTGTGGACCGCCCAAAAGACAAATAAGCAGGTTCTAGATCAAATCAAGCCTGAACCGTCCCTAGAAGCTAAAATTACCAAACTGAGGCTATCATACTTTGGTCACATTATGAGAAGACAAGAGTCACTAGAAAAGACAATAAGGCTAGGAAAAGTTGAATAAACAACAAAACACCGTGTTAGAAATGCAGTCTTAATGTATTACTTTTCATACATTGTAATAGCTTGCTTATACATGATACAAAAATTTGAGGATATGAATCCATACATATGTGATCTAAACAACTAGTCTAATGACAGAAATGTAATGTTGTAATAATAATAATAATAATAATAATAATAATAATAATAATAATAATAATAATAATAATAATAATAATAATAATAATAATAATAATAATAAAGAATCCTC
>NW_015163153.1:43950-53495 GCF_001447785.1 Gekko japonicus
ATTTCTCTCCCCACCCCCCTTGGCAGGTGGGAATGGAGAAGGGGGGGCATGGAGGGAAATGCCTGGTGGGGGAGGGGGTGTTGGTGGAGGAGGGGTGGGAGTTCCAGTGAGAGAGGGGGCAGGGAAGGCGGGGCTTCTGCCCAGAAAGGAGTATGGCACCTGTCACTTTTTGATTTGACGGGTGGTGCCCCCTATGTACTACTAATATATAACACCAATGGGGTATTTTGGTACATTTTTTTTGTCACAGTTCGCTCTTCACAATGCACTTTTTAACAACAATCTTCTTTCACAAAGAGTTGTAAAGAATTCTTTATAATGCAGAAAGTAAACCTAACATGAGGTGGCTTGACTCCATCAAGGAAGCCATGGCCCTCAGTGGGCAAGATGTGAGCAAGGCTCCGAATGACAGGACGTTTTGGAGGTTGCTACTTCATAAGGTCCACCATAAGTCAGAAACAACTTGACAGTACGTAACACACGTGAACGTGAGTAGAATTTCCACACACACCCTCCCCACAGTGGTCTGCTCCCTGATCATTCCGTAATTGTTCTTTGCGCTGAATCCCACCTCTCCTAAACTCGGATTTCATTAGATCCAGGTGGGTAGCTGTGTTGGTCTGAAGCAATAGAACCAAGTAGGAGTCCAGTGGCACCTTGAAGACCAACAAAGTTTAATTCTGGGTATAAGCATTCATGTGCATGAACACATCTTCAGACACCGGGCATCAAGCCCGAACCATCCCTAGATATCAGGAATCTGATTAAGTGTGCATGCACACAAAAGCTTATACCCAGACTTTGGTGGTCTTAGAGGTGCCACTGAACTCAAACTTTGTTCTGATTTAACTAGGAGAATTTCTATACTTTTTCAATATCGGAACACATGCAGTGTGTGGATGTATCTCTTGTTACTCGCATTGTGGGTATTGTAGAGAGGACAAATATTGCAAATGAAGGAGTTGGAAAGTTGCCGTTCAATGTACATGAGACTTCTGCAAGCAATTTTTTTTAAAAAATCCTGCATTTAACTGGATTTTAGGAAGTGTGGAATGTGGCACTAGGAGAAATTAAGGGATAATCAGAGAACTAAAGGGGAGGGCAGGGAGAGGAAACCTCCCCAACTATCAAGGAGCGCATGTTGATCCTGGAGTTAATTTTCGATGCTCAGTGGTGGCCCAGAAAGCAGGCTGCGAAAATGGGTGCCCAACTGGATCCCATGTTTACTCTCTGACACACAGGGTTGTTGGTCCACCCCTGAGCAGAAGATTGGGACTACAGGAGAAAGTGCGAAGGAAACCTTCTCCGAATGCCATCCTGGAGTCCTTCTACAGCAAGCACCAAAAGGGACCAGATGAGGTGAGTTTACATGCTGTCTCGCCCATCTACGACTGGTTCCAGGTTTTTTGGGGGAAGCATGCAGAGTTCCCATGGGCCCCCCCTCGGCCTTCCACAAGCCCCCCCCCCGCGCCAAAAAAAAACCAAAGCCCCCCCCCCCCGGTCGCACCTCCCTTTCCACCCTTCCCCTCATCTGCCTGTGTGTCTCTCTCCCTCTGCTTGCAACCCACGCTGCCTGGCATGCTCTTTCCTGCAGGTGCCAGGGCAGTCCTGCCGTCACTGCCGTGCATCACCTGCATGCTGTTCTCCAAGAATGCTGGGCAGCTTGTTTAGCTAGGAGCACAGGTAGTAGAGCAACTCACAAGCAGGTGAGCAGCAGCAGAGGCAGGTGGAGGGAGGAGTCATAGAATCATAGAGTTGGAAGGGACCACCAGGGTCATCAACCCCCTGCACAATGCAGGAAATTCACAAATACCTCCCCCCCACACACACTATGCTATGAAGTAAAAATAACTTTCCAAATGTTTTTTTAAAGTTTATTTATAGATTTTCAAATTATAAACATGGTATGTTACAACAGATTTTTTTTGAGTCTTATTTTCCTAACATATTGTCTAACCCGGTATACATTTTGGATCATCGTTTTTGGTATAATTCTTTGTCTTTTCCTTGTAAAATAGTATTTAATCTATCAATTTCCACTATTTCCAACATTTTCTGAATTAATTCATCTCTTTAAGGGGTTTTCTCTACTTTCCAACTTTAGCTACCAATATTCTAGCGGATGTTAACATGTAAGTTAAGGTATACAGTTCATTTTTATTATAACTATCAGGAATCATATTTAACAAAAAGATTTCTGGTGAGAAATGCAGATCAATACCCATTATTTCGATTATTATTCTATATACCTTCTGCCAATATTTCTAAATCTTACTACATCTCCACCACATATGTTAAAATGTTACAATATTAGTTTTACATTTCCAACATTTATTTGTCATGTTCTGGTAACATTTGGCTATTTTATCAGATGACCAGTGTCATCTATGAAACATTTTATAGATATTTTCCTTGTAAGATATAGCTCTCATAAATTTTATGGTTTGCCATATTTTGGACCAACAGTCTAGGTCTATGTTATAGCCTAGGTCTTGCATCCAGGTGATCATTGTTGTTTTAACTATCTCGTCTTGCATAAAATCATCAAGGAGGAATTTATACATTTTTTTGATTGCTTTGTCATTCGTGGACAGCCAGGTCGTATCCAGTTCATTTTTGGTCCCGTAGAAACCTATTTTACTGTCTTCATTATACCTACTATTTAGCTGTAGATTTTCCCACCATGTTAGCTTAGTATCTTGTGATAGTAGTTTTCCTTCAGTTTTCAGTTTGTTGTTTTTATCCAATAGGGTTTCATAACTTTCCTTTTTTTCTTTTGACATGAGTGTGGGTTTTGTAAAGGCTTCCAACGAGGAAACCCACCTAGGAATTTTGGTGTAATAGTATTCTTTTATTTTTTTCCAGATTTTTATTAGTGCTCCTCTTATTATGTGTTGATGAAATTTTTAATGTATTTTATCTGTTTTGTACCAGATGTATGCGTGCCAACCCATATATAAATTATAACCTTCTAAATTCAAAGTTCTTGTGTTTTCTAGTGTTAGCCATCCCAAGGCTGCTGCTTTGTAATATAGATACCAATTAGGTAGTCCAAATCCTCCTCTTTCTTTTGTATCTTGTAGGATTTTCCATTTGATCCTTGGTTTTGTTTTTTTTGCCAGACAAATTGTTTACAAATTTTGTCCAAATCTTTGAAAAATTGTTTTGTTTTTAAGATTGGTAAGTTCTGAGCTAAGAACAGAAATCTGGGAAGTATACCCATCTTTAGCATGGCTATTTCCCCCATAAATGATAGCTTGAGGTCCTTCCATTTTGAGAGGTCTTTCTTAATTTCCATCAGTAATTTATTATAGTTATTTTCTATCAGTGTACTGCTTCTGTTAGTCAGTATTATACCTAAATATTTAACTTTTAAAAATATTACCATAGAAGATAGTTTCTGTATATGGGATATTTGTTCCTGAGTACAATTTTTAGTTAAGATGTTTGTTTTTTTAAATTAATTTTAAAACCTGCCATTTGTCCATATCCTTGAATTGTTTTAATAAGGTGATTAATAGATGTTGCTGGTTCTTCTATTATAAAGACAAGGTCATCAGCAAAGGCTTGTAATTTGAATTCTTCTCCTCTTGTCCTAAGACCTTTTATCTGTTTGTTTTCTCATATTAGATTGTTTAATGTTTCAAGTGTAAATATAAATAGCAATGGAGACACTGGGCATCCTTGTCTTGTGCCTTTTTGTATTTCTATATTTTGTGTTATGTCTCCGTTTACTATCCTTTTTATGTATTGTATATTGTATATAGCTCTAATTATAGTAAGGAATTGTGAGCCACATTCCCATGCTTCTAATTTCTGTAGTAAAAATTCCCAGTTTATATTATCGAAGGCTTTTTCCCCGTCAAGAAACATTAGAGCCATCTGTTTTCCTGGATTCGTTTCATAATATTCTAAGACATTAACAATAGTCCGTATGTTATTTTTAATCTGTCTTGTCGGTAAAAAGCCTGCTAGGTCTTGGTGGATGGTTTGTACTAATACTTTCTTTAATCTAGCTGCTACTATGTTTGCTAATATCTTATAGTCTGCGTTCAACAGCGATATTGGTCTGTACTTCCTAATTTCCTTTTTGTCTGAGTTGGGTTTGTGGATTAATAACTTTCCAAATGTTTATAAGGAAAGTTAAAGGTGAGAGGAGGGAGGAGTTGGGCCAGTTTAATTTTGTTGTTGCTTTTCCTACTTTTGTTTATTTGCACTCTCAGAGAGAGAGAGAGAGAGAGAGAGAGAGAGAGAGAGAGAGAGAGAGAGAGAGGCTGGAACCTCTGACCTCTACCATCATCTGTTACGTGTTACAAACTTCCAGTCCCTGACACAGGGAATCCCCCCAGAAAGATTTGTGATGGGATTCACACCAAGGATCTCTCTGCCCCCAGTTCCTTCCCTCATAAAATTCCTTATAAAAATGTGGAAAATTGTTTTCTCTTCAGTGTGTCCGGTACCTTAGGCAGCAGAGCATTTTAAACTTCCAGTAGTGGATGCCCCAGTCAAACTCGGTCATCCCAGCAGAGTCGGATGGGCTCCCTAGGGACCCATGCGATGGAAGGATAGATCAATCCTTGCAAAAGAATTTTGAGGCCTCTTTGGCTAACCTGTGGGCCTCCACGGTGAGTTCCCTTTTTCCAGGGCAATCTGTTCCTGGGCCTCAGATCTTTTGGCAGCTGGCAATGACATCCCCAAAGAACTGAAGGATGAGCTAAAGAAGGCTGCTCTAGCTGCAGCCTTCTCTGCGGACGTATCCCTAGACACAATCTAGTGGTCATCCAGGGCTATGGCATCCAACAGAACAGCTAGACGCACCACCTGGGTAAGCAACTGGGAACTTGAACCTACCTCCCAAGTCCGAACGGCTAGCATTCCTTTCAAAGGTGTCAACCTTTTGGGGGATGGCTTGGATAGATACCCGATAGAGGATAAAGACAAAAAGAAGGCCTTTCCCATTCACAAGACAAAAGGTAAGCCCAAGAAGCGCTTCCATTCCTTTCATGATCCTAAGCAAAGCATCAGTTTTCAGCCTTCTAAGTCTCCCCTCTAAGCCCTTCCTCATGGCAGAGTCACCCAAGTTCTGACAAATCAGTGCCCAAGGAAGTACCTTCTCCTTCTTCAAGCTATCCAGCCTCTGTTGGACATCAGAGCAATAGAGCTAATCCCAGAGGACCAATAGTTAAATATTTACCTATGGTGTCCCCCCCCCAGTTGAACTCAAACACATGATAACCCGAAACCAAGCTTGTATCTAGCTCTAATTATAGTAAGGAATTGATAACCCTTTATCTATTAAAAAACATCTCCCCTATTTTGCATTCTAATTTAACAAGCCACCCTCTCCTATATATACAACTCTGTTCTGTAATTCCATTTCATTGTCTGATGAGGTCTGTGTTCACACGAAAGCTCACGCCCTGAATAAAACTTTGTTGGTCTTAAAGGTGCCCCAGTGGACTCTAACTTTGTTCTTCCGCCACAAATGTTGTCAGTCTTTGAGGTGGTTCGATTTTGTTAGCTTCATCATAATGGGGTGCATTGTTGGAACAGACTTTCACAATCCCTGAAGGCACTACACTTTGTGCAGATGAGAACCAAGGAAGCAAAAGAGAAATTATGGCATTGTCAGGTGAATGAATGAATGAATGAATGAATTTTATTGTTACAGCGCATAGCCAGCAATTATAAAAAACCACAGAAGTAACTTACAATAACCAAATGGTAAAACTACCTTAAAAACAACAGGGTTACTAAGGAACAACATTATGTAGTCATTTTGATCACTAAAACCAGACTTAGAAATACGCTGCAATGAAACACATTTAAAAAGAGTAAAATAGAATGACAAAAAAGGCAATAAGGTTTAAAATCAAACAGTCCTATCCCAAGTGACAACCAGAACACTGATGAGCTTTTACGACCAAGGAGCAAAATTTTGCAATGTCTGGATTTCAATGTCTAAAATATCCAGATGGTGAATCTATTTATGTAAAATTATACAAGCATTTTAAAATCTAAAACCAACAATACAATGTAAAAAGGACAGAATTTAGTCTTAAAAAGATAAAAGAATGAGAATAAAAAAAATCAGTTATTTGGGAGGGAATCTAACCCAAGTGGCTACCTGAACACTGATGAGCTTTTACAACCAGAAAACAGAATTTCGCTATCTGGTGTATCGCTGTATGGTCAGGATTTGAAAGTAATTTCTCTATCTTATCCTGATCAGAGGAGCCAACCAAGAGGGGACCAAAACATTTTGTGCGAGCTTCGTTATATAATGGGCATCTCAGGAAGACATGTTCCTGGGATTCTATCTCCCCAGACGCACACATGCATAGCCTCTCATTTCGGGGAGTATTGTCAGGTGGTGGCTAGAGATCTCCTGGGATTTCAACTGATCTCCAGGCAACAGAGGAAATGGAGAAAACGGCCACTTCGGAAGAAGAAGAAGAAGATATTGGATTTATACCCTGCCCTTCACTACCCACCTGAAAGTTGTGTAACAAAAAATGGCAATACAGTATGTGTAGTATACTAAATCTGATAAACACTGTAACGAAGGAATACAAACATATAATTACGGCCTGATGAAGGGTCAAAATGGAGATTTACCTGGGACATCCGTTGCCATGGTTAACCTTATGTATTGTGGTTTAGCTTCACATGTTTAAATTCAACTTGTACTTGTATGGCATCTTTAAAGGATAGCTAATAAGAGGGTTTTTTAATATTTCAAGTAGAATTTTTGTGTGTATTCCTTCATTACAGTGTTTTTCAGATTTAGGCCCCTGCCACACGGGGGGGGGGGGGAAAACGCAAAGTGCGGCTTTCTAAAGCCGCACCAAAAGAGAGCTGCTGCGGCGGGATCACATAGATCCCCTGAGCCGCCACACACTTCCTCCCCGGCATGATCAGATACCGGGGGGAAGCCACTGAAGAAAGAGCACAACAGCTGAACTGCGCGTGTGTGCGCATGCGCAGTTCGGCGGGGAGCCTGGATTGATCTGGACGACGGGCGTGGCGGCGATCCCACGGCCGCGCTTGCAGCGGTGCTTCAGGTAAGTCCTCCTCTGTAGGAGGTTCTTTTTTGCAGCAGGTTTCCCGAGTTTAGGAACGGATTGGGGACGGGTGCACGCCGCTTCTGAGATGTTGCGGTGAGATCACACCCGTTTGCTGTGCCCCCGATCCGTCTCTCTCCCGAGCCAAAGTCTCCCGTGTGACTGGGGCCTTAGTATACCACTGTCCGATTCCCCATTCATTCAAAGTAAATCCACGTTTGATGAACAAAATAGAATTTATTAGAAGAGATGATTAGATCAGGAACAAAATCATTGTTAGTAATGACTACAACAGTCCAAAGGAAACATAATAAAGAAACTTGAACCGAGACGGGACCAATGGGCCCAATTCCCGCTGGCGGGAGTGTGATAAGACTTCGCGCCCATTCCCTGGGAACACAACGGTTCATACTACAGTCAGGCCTCGGAATACAAAACAAAACAAGCAAGCCAAAACTACTTCCCACCTCCAGCTGTGCAACCTTGAGCAGTTCCGCAGGGTGCTAGTACAGAAAGTAAACACCTACAGGAGAGGCCACCTAAGGGGGGAAGAGTACATCATGCAGAATACAACAGACAACCCCATGGCAGCTTGCTGACAACCACCTGAAAGTTGGTATTGGTAGCCTTACTGGGAACTGGCTTGGGAGAGAAGCCCCTCCCCTATGGAATCAAAATCCTCAGCGACCCTGCCTGCCTCCAGGGAGGGGCTACTTCCCACACATTCAGACTGCCCCACCCTAGGACTACCGAGAGGGGAGAGTCAAGGTAAGTGAAACAAACCTTTCATTTTCTTCCTGAGATACTAGTTTTCTGTATGCAGGGGAACATTTTGAAGGGGGCATGTTTCAAATGTGGATGTACGAAACGAATTTCTCATGGAACGGATGTGGCTTTTTCTCACTCTGGTTCTGGGGCCTTCTTTTCCTAGAGGCAACTGAGCGGTCTCGCCAAACAGTGCGACCTGCAGACCCGGCAGGTGGAGAGATGGTTTCGATCCCGGCTCAGGCAAGACCAGCCCAGCCTGACAAAGAAATTCTGCGAAGCCTGGTGAGCCAGAACGGATGTGGTGCTTTTGAATGATAGCAGAAGTGGATTCAGGGGGGGGGGCAGATCTCTTTGGCTGCAACGCAGTCTGTGTGGGACTGCCCTTGAAGGTTGTTCAGAAGGCCCAGTTGGTACAGAATGCTTTAGCCAGGAGGTGAACTGGAGTGGGTTGTGGGGACCATCTCACTCCAGTCTTGGCCCAACGATGCTGGTTCCCAGATTGTCTCCAGACACAATTCAAGGTACTGGTGCTGACCTTTAAAACCCCACATGGCTTGGGACCAGCCTCCCTGCAGGTTCTACGTCTTTATGAAGCAACCCGCCCACGACAGTCATTTTTTCCAAGGCCCTTTTTGGGTGCCCTCCCCCTTCTGAGATCAGGCAGGTGGCCACCCGGGAAATGCTCTTCTCAGTCCTGGCACCAAAACTTTGGGCCCTCTCCCCCCAGGGAGACTCCTCTTTCCCCTTCTGTGGCCATCTTTGTATTTTGTCTGCTGTTTTAGTTGCTATTTTTATAGGAGAAGAGTGGGTTTTTATTCCCTGCTTTTCTCTATTGGTGGCTCAAGTGGTTAAGACGCTGAACTGCAGGCTGTGGAAGGTCGGTAGTTCAGCAGTTCGAGACCCGAGTGTGCCGCATGACGGAGTGAGCTCCCGTCTCTAGTTCCAGCTCCTGCCAACCTAGCAGTTCGAAAGCAAGAAATTGCAAGTAGATAAATAGGTACCTCTTCGGTGGGAAGGTAACAGTGTTCCGTGTGCCTTGGCATTTAGTCATGCCAGCCACATGACCCCGGAAACGTCTTCGGACAGCGCTGGCTCTTCGGCTTTGAAACGGAGATGAGCACCGCAACCCTAGAGTTGGATTCGACTGGCTTTCGAGCAAGGGAGACCTTTACTTTTCTCTATCTGCAAACGCAGGCCCTGCCAACAAGCAAGCAGTTACATCTCCCAGGCCTGGGGAATTACAGAAAAACATCTTCAAGGCCAGTCTGCAGACAGTGGAGCTCTAGACAGAGAAGCTCTGAGAACAGAAGAGAATACCATCACCACCCCTCACATCCCAACACTATGACAGGGTTACCTGACAACGGCAAACAGGGAACAAGTTTGACATTAAGACACGCTTGCCTGTCTAGCCCCACTTTCAAACTGGTAAGCAGAAAGGGGACAGGGTAAAAGCCGGAATGGGCCGGAACGGCCCGGAACGGGCATTAAACAAACAATAGTACCGCAAAAAACAGTGGCATGCATTACAGGCACTCCAGAACAGTATTCTAGAGGTGGAAAACCGGAACTCTCACTCTTTTATTAACCCTTTCTAGGCCAAAATGCCTCCGGAACACCCCGGAACGGCCCAGAACGGGCATTAAACACACAATAGTACCGCAAAAAACAGTGGCATGCATTACAGGCCCTCCAGAACAGGAGGCATTTTGG
>NW_015163153.1:53928-55311 GCF_001447785.1 Gekko japonicus
CCTAGAAAGGGTTAATAAAAGAGTGAGAGTTCCGGTTTTCCACCTTTAGAATACTCTTCTGGAGGGCCTGTTTTTTGTGGTACTAGTGTGTGTTTAGTGCCCGTTCCGGTTCGTTCCGGCCTGTTCCGGGGTGTTCCGGAGGCATTTTGGCCTAGAAAGGGTTAATAAAAGAGTGAGAGTTCCGGTTTTCCACCTTTAGAATACTCTTCTGGAGGGCCTGTTTTTTGTGGTACTAGTGTGTGTTTAGTGCCCGTTCCGGTTCGTTCCGGCCTGTTCCGGGGTGTTCCGGAGGCATTTTGGCCTAGAAAGGGTTAATAAAAGAGTGAGAGTTCCGGTTTTCCACCTTTAGAATACTCTTCTGGAGGGCCTGTTTTTTGTGGTACTAGTGTGTGTTTAGTGCCCGTTCCGGTTCGTTCCGGCCTGTTCCGGGGTGTTCCGGAGGCATTTTGGCCTAGAAAGGGTTAATAAAAGAGTGAGAGTTCCAGTTTCCCACTTCTAGAATACTGTTCTGGAGTGCTTGTAATGCATGCCACTGTTTTTTGTGGTACTATTGTGTGTTTAATGCCCGTTCCGGGCTGTTCCGGACAGTTCTTGGGTGTTCTGGAGGCATTTTGGCCTAGAAAGGTTTAATAAAAGAGTGAGAGTTCTGGTTTTCCACTTCTAGAATACTGTTCTGGAGGGCCTGTAATGCATGCCACTGTTTTTTGTGGTACTATTGTGTGTTTAGTGCCCGTTCTGGGCCGTTCCGGGCCGTTCTGGAGGCATTTTGGCCCAGAAAGGGTTAATAAAAGAGTGAGAGTTCTGGTTTTCCACTTCTAGAATATTGTTCTGGAGGGCCTGTAATGCATGCCACTGTTTTTTGCGGTACTATTGTGTGTTTAATGCCCGTTCCGGGCCGTTCCGGGCCGTTCCGACTTTTACCCTGTCCCAGCAGAAACTACTGTGTTTTGCACAGATCCCCTTCCCTTTGCTGCTTCTACCCAGCTGAACCCTGACATGTATTTCTGTTTGTTTTGTAGTTGGAGGAGCCTCTGTTATATAATTTCCTTCATCATAGGCCTGGCTATCATGTATGACGTGAGTATGCAGGCCCCCACCCAGTTCTTTTGATATATATATATATATATTAGCAGGGGTCTTGTTGTAGAAAAAGAGCTGCCGGAGCTCATTAGCATAGCTCATTAGCATAACTTATTTGCATATGCCACGCCCCCTGACATCACCGGAAGTGACAGAAGGCCACACCCCCTGACATCACCGGAAGTGTGTCAGAAGGCCCGGCTACTTACCCTCCTGCTTCATCCTCATTCCCAAACGGAATGAGGATCGAAGCAGAGGGCGGGGTAAAGAAGGGGCGGGGCTTCACCACGTGACCGCCCCACC
>NW_015163153.1:55463-128029 GCF_001447785.1 Gekko japonicus
TGGCTGAGCAGGGATTCGAAGCTGGGTCTCCCAGATCCTAGTCTGACACTCTAACCCTTGCACCATGCTGTCTCCCCAATGTGTCATGTTAGCTCATCCATGGGAATTCAGGTTGCCAGCTAAACCTACAGGATGGCCAAAGGCAGGGGTCATTTCCTGCAGGAGCGCACAGGAGCGGAGCTCCGGCAGTAAAGAGCCCAGGGGGTGGGCACATGCAACAAGCCCCACCCCCTGCTCCCAGCAGCCCTCAGTCAGAGCAAGAAGCAGCCAAATATGTTGCAGAGTCCCCCCAACCCCCCGGCCCAAAACAGTCCAGTGGCACCTTTAAGGCCAAGTTTTATTCAGGTACAAGCTCTCCCTCCTCTGCGAGGACAGATCTGCACGTCCCCCCTCCCCCATAGCTAGCAATCTAAAACAGTCCCGTGGAGCCGGAGCGGTGGGTGTTGCCTTCTGACACACTTCCGGTGATGTCAGGGGGTGTGGCATATGCAAATAAGTTATGCAAATGAGCTCCTGCACCTCTTTTTCTACGAAATGACCCCTGGTTGCCATCATTCCTCGGAAACCACCCCAACATGGCCTGAAAAGTCTATTGGTGAATGTATAGCTCTGTAAATTGTTTTTGGTTCAGTTTGAGCAGCTTAGTGCTAGTATACCACGGGCCCAGCGTTCCCACAATTTTTCAGCATTCAGAGACAATATCCACATTCAAAGTGTATGTTGTGTGGTTTGCTTTGATATGGATTTGGACTTTTACATGCAATATGCACTTTGAATGTGGATATTGTCTCTGAATGCTGAAAAATTGTGACTTTATTATTGTTAATGCATTTTCATTTACCCACATATAAACACATTTTTTGCGTACTTATTTTCGTTATTCTCCACGGTATTTTTGTTATGTACTCTTCTTCCATGGTTCTCTCTCGTTTTAAGATTACAGCAGATACATTCTGCTCAGGATTGTGAACTGCTCTGTTTGGTAGGGAGAAAAAATTAGAAGGAACTGTTAGCCAAATTGCTGTATTATTTAATAAAGATGGGGAATTATAATTATTAATATGCAATTGGCTTATCTATAGGATCTGACCTGTGTATAGCAGAGTTAGAATTCCCAAGAACCCAGGAACAGACACAGAAACTGGGTGGCTAAAATAATGATTTCTTTACTCAACATTCTCAAGCATACAAACAATATTCAAACACTCTCACACACAATATAGAACTATAAGGAAGCAGAGGTGATTGATAGCTTATAGATGGGTGATACAACCTGTCCAGATGTGCAGAGGTCCATGAAGAAAGGATTGTGGCCTAAACTCAGAGATTTCAGGGGTGGACTGCCATTTTGGATTATGGCAGAAGACACACGGTCTGAGGCCATGGTTACACTGGGATATACCCTATGGAAGACAATGCAGACCAATGGGCGGTCCTGGGGGCTGGTCTCAGGTGAGAACAATAGATTTCCTGGACCAATGATGAGTCCCAGGGGTGTGTGGCCTCAGGATGGGCAAGGCCTAGATGTGACCAATGAGCTTCCAGAGAGGCAAGGTCTGGATTTAACAATAGAAGCCAGGTGCTGGGTGGCTAGTTGAATGGATTATCTGACCACTAATGGTCCTGGCCAGGGTAAACAAAAGGTGGGAGACGTCTCTGATTAGCATCAGGAAGGATCGTTAATAATTTGAATGCTTGATTGGTTTATCCCGATATCTTGAGGGACAGAGTAGAAAAGACAAGGATTCAGACAAAGAATTAAATAGACTTCAGAAATGTAGATACTTTACCTGCTAGAACTCATTGTCATTCCATAAGCATAATCTGTGCTGGGTGGAGGGGGAAGACTGGAGGCTTGCTCTGGGGTTGCCTGTCACCTGAAAATGGAGACCCCTTTTTCAGAGCTGTGGCTAGCTCTATGTTTCAGAACCAGGAGTGCCTTTCTTGGCCTGAGTTTTGTGGGTCTCTGGATCAGGTTAGAAGTGGGGTGCCCTTGCTATTGGGGCTACCCAATAGTAAAAGGCAGCGCCTCTGGCAACAGAACCATCAACCACGACACCAGGACTATCGCCTAGTGGTAGGAGTAACGGCAATGGTGTAATAGTGGCAATTTCAGAAATTTAACGTGAAATGGCAACTGCAGGAAGAAATCCAGAGGGTAGCATTGCAAGAACGAATGTTGCAATGAACTGAATGGGCAGCTACTGTGCAGTCACAGAGTTGCTCCACATGAACATGGGCAGTGACAATCAAGGCAGTCCCATCGGGGAATCGTCTCACACCTCACTGAGGGAGGTAAGCATGGGATATTTGGGGCGAAGCTTGGAGCACACCTGTCTCCAGGAATTTGACAAAAGGGAAGTATTGATTATCTGCAGCCGCGATGGGTGACCACGGGCCAGTGGGCCCTGTGGTCTATGTGAAGCCGCTTCCTACACCTCTGGGCCCAGGGCAACAGCTGGATTGTTCTGGTCAAAGGCGTCCTTGCATGGTGGCTGAGGGGAGGACCCCCCCGTTTGTGTCGAGCTCTCTTGTGACTAATGTACAGAGTGGTGGGATGCAGTTCTCCAGCATTCTGTCTCGTTGCAGAAACCCTGGTCGTGGGACTTCCGCGAGTGCTGGACTGGGTACCCGCAGCAGGTAAGTGGCCAAGAAACCGTCAGTATGGAAACAAGTAAGCAGAGACTGCAGCGGTTCGAAAGCACAGCTGCAAGAAAAGGGCTGCTCCATCTGCCCGGCTTCACTACTTCTGGAATTAAAGCTGTGAGCGGGCGATTTGGCCACTGCATAAATTAGTTTGCTCTGGAGCCACCCTTCCTGAGTGAAGACAAGAATGTGTGAGCTGGAAGCTAAACAATTTTTAGGTAGTTCACACTAACTCAGCTTAGAGGGAACACTGCCCCCAAGAGGCTGAAATTCCACCAAGTTTCCTTATTGTTGCCCTGGAAGAGACCACGGCCGGGCCACTGGATACTGGCTGCAGTGGGGGCAACCAGATGATCACTTGAGCTGAATTTGGGGGGTTGTTGGAATAACTAGACTCAGCCCCTCCTTTCTCTCCTTTGCTTCCTTCCCAGCCACTCGAGCCTTCCATCTATGTCTACTACATCATGAAGCTTTCGTTCTACAACTCCCTGGTCATCACCTCCCCTTTTGAAGTGAAGAGGAAGGTGAGTGGCGGGTGTCAGACAAGGGTCGAAGGAACGCCCCTCCTGAAGTGTCTTTCAGGTATCGGCCTGCCGGGGTCCCTCCCGCTGGGTTCTCTCCTAGGTTATGATATGACATGGGGTGTTGCGAGGAATTACAACCTTGCCTTGAAAAACATCAGTCAAGTTTCATTCTAATGCAGATCTTTCGGAAGCGAACAGGGGCAGGCAGGAGGTCACTCGTGAAGCCCACGTGGGAATGTAGCCAGGCCTGTAACCAGATTTTGTGTCTTGTGGGGCAAAAACTTTTTTCTATCGGGGCTGCCATTATTTTTCTCTGTCTGTCTCTAAACAACTGTACTTTTAAGTAATAACAAAGACAATAGGCAGATCATGCCTATTGATTAAAGAACGTAGGAAGATTATGAGAGGGAGGGCAGGGAGGGCTGCCTCAGTGTTTCGTTCTCGCGGCCCTTTCTGACACGCCCAGGGAAATGCCGATCGCCACTTTGGGGCCAGGCAGCCATTTTTCTCCAGGCCATTTTGGCTGGAGATCCTGGAGGGTTTTTTTAAAAAAATCATCTTCTGGGCATGGAACAGCAGTCACTGGGTGTGTGTGTGTGGGGGGAGGTATTTGTGAATTTCCTGCATTGTGCAGGGGGTTGGACTAGATGACCCTGGAGGTCCCTTCCAGCTCTATGAGTCTAATAATACTAATAATAAATCAAATTTAAATGCAGCACAAACACCCCCCACAAAAGCCACCCCAGACATAAATGAAATGCAAAAACACCCCCTACCCTTCCCCTGCATAAAGCAATGAAATCCCTTACCATTTTCAGAAGGAAATCTTATAGGGATGGCCCTTTAAGGAAGGGGGTGGAGCCCCCAATAGCTGCACTGTATTTCATTCAGGTATGGCTGCGAGAGTTGGACTATAAGGAAGGCCGAGCGCAGAAGAATAGATTATTTTGAACTATGGTGCTGGAGAAGACTCTTGAGAGTCCCTTGGACTGCAAGGAGATCAAATCAGTTCATCCTAAAAGAAATCAACCCTGACTGTTCCCTGGAAGGCCAGATAATGAAACTGAAGCTCAAAGACTTTGGCCACCCGATGAGAAGGGAGCCCTCACTGGAGAAGACCCTGATGATGGGAAAGATTGAAGGTCAAAGAAGACGGGGACGGCAAAGGATGAGATGGTTAGACAGTGTCACAGATGCAACGATGATGAAATTGAGCAAACTTCAGAGGACGGCAGAATATAGGAAGGCCTGGCAGGATCTGGTCTATGGGGTCGTGAAGAGTCGGACTCGACTGTGCGACTGAACAACAACAAAGCCAGGGTCTTCACTGTACTCTCAGTGTGGTGGTCTCCTTGGGCCCAGGCTGAATGACTTTGGTCCCTGCCACACGGCAGGGAAAACGACGTTCGAACTGCGGCTAATTCGAGCCGCATCAAAGTTGACATGCCGCGGCAGGATCTCACACATCCCCCCAGCCGCGGCGCCGTCGCTCCCCAGCATGATCAGATGCCGGGGAGAAAGCGACGGTGCGAAGGGGAGCCTGGCGAACTGCGCATGCTCACACATGCGCAGTTCGTCCAGGAGCCGGGGATGCGCCGGCGCAAGGACGCGCCGGCAATCCCACGGCCGCACTTGCAGCGGCCCAATCGAAAACCACCCAGGTAGGTGGTTCTTTTTTGGTGTGCTGTAAGGGCGGGATGGGACGGATCGGAGACGGTAGCACGACGTTCCCCAGATGTTGATGTGGGATCGCGCCCGTTTGCTCCGGCCCTGATCCGTCCTTCTCTCGCCCAAACGGCTCGTATGGGCACGGCCTTTGTCTTGCAAAAGGAGTCAATGGAGAACAAGCAGTTGTAACAGGGCAGGAAGGGAGGGACCATTGAGGGGAATGCCTGACTCAGTTCCTCCTGAGCAGATGAGACAGAAGGAGTGCTGGTGAAGAAGGCTGGTGCTTTGGAGGGGCTGGACTCACTGCTGGCGGATGGAGTGGAGTTGGCATTTTGCAGAGCAGGTTGAGAGCCAAGGGCGGCACTCACAGACCCAGCCTAGCTGCATGAAAAGTGGGTTAGTGTCATGGCCAAGACGTGGCCACACTCGTTTGGTGCAGTGGTTAAGTGCGCGGACTCTAATCTGGGAGAACCTGGTTTGATTCCCCACTCCTCCACATGCAGCTGCTGGTGTGGCCTTGGGTCAGTCACAAGTTCTCTCAGAGCTCTCAAGAGCAGTCCTCGAGCCCTACCTTCCTCACAAGGGTGTCTTTTGTGGGGCGGGGAAGGGAAAGGAGATTGTGGTGCCTTGGCTTACCTTAACTGCAACTCGGTCTGCAGTATTTTAATTTTTAAAAAAATTATTTCATAAGTAAGACATACAAAAGACAAACATACATAAATACAGGTTGGGGGAATCCGTTTCTATCGTTACTTACCTAATTATTGACCTCATACTATAGCCAAAACATTCATTTCTTTTATCCACCTTTTAATTTTCATATATACCTTTTGCTTATAATTAAACATATATTTCTTATTTCCTTTTATTTTGATTATATGTCTGGAAATTTTATATGTTATACTTTTCTATCCATTTATAAAATCTTGACCATGTGTCCTCGAAATTTTCTTTGTTGTGTCCTCTCAAAATTGAAGTTGAATTGTCCATCTCTGCTGTTTCTCTGCCGAACCGACCTTTTGACATTTCCAACACTCATTTGGTAGGTCAAGATAGAATTTAACTAATTTGTCTGGATATACCATCTATAAAACATTTTATATATTTTTTCCTTATAAGAGGTCGCTTTAGTAATCTTTATATTCATTTTCCATACACGTGAGTCTCCTTTGTGCCCCCAGCGGTCCCTCAGCTGTCTCCTCTCCCCCTCTTCAGGACCACAAAATGCAAATTATCCACCACGCTGCCACCATCTTCCTCATCAGCTTCTCATACTGTGCCAACTACATCCGCATCGGCACCCTGGTCATGATTATACACGATGCTTCCGACTGTTTGTTGGAGGTGAGTGAGGCTCACGACCACTGCGAGAGGGAAAGTGTCCTGGATCCCCCTGTCCCCATTGGGAAAGCTGCTTGAGAGCCAGTTTGGTGTAGTGGTTAGGAGCGTAGACTCTAATCTGGGAGAACCGGGTTTGATTCCCCACTCATCCACATGCTGGCATGACCTTGGGTCAGTCACAAGTTCTTTCAGGGCTGTTCTCTCAAGGGCAGTTCTTGAGAGAGTTCTCAGCCCCACCTTCCTCACAAGGTCTCTGTTGTGGGGAGAGGAAGGGAAAGGAGATTGTAAGTCGCTCTGAGACTGTTTCAGGTAGTGAAGGGCGGGGTATAAATCCAATCTCTTCCTCCTCCTCCTCCTCTTCATCTTCTGGAGCAGCAGGCGCAGATGTTTGCAGGGGATACGCATCTGTTTAGCGTATCAGCAAATGAAAATGGAGAACTATAAGGAAATGCACATAATAATGCTTCATTTCAGTTAACCTCACCAGGGATTAGAACCTCTTTTTAAAACCTGCCACTGTGGTAGGAACAGCCCTGCTGGATCAGGCCAAGGGGCCACTCTAGCATCCTATTCTCCTCTGAGGGCAAGGGGATTCCTGCCCCCGCCCTCCATTGTTGTTGTTGTTCAGTCGCACAGTCGAGTCCGACTCTTCTCGACCCCATGGACCAGCTCCCTCCAGGCCCTCCGGTCTTCCGCCATCCTCTGAAGTTTGCTCAACTTCATGTTCGTTGCATCGATGACACTGTCTAACCATCTCATCCTTTGCCGCCCCATCTTCTTTGACCTTCAATCTTTCCCAGCATCAGGGTCTTCTCCAGTGAGTGCTCCCTTCTCATTGGGTGGCCAAAGTATTTGAGCTTCAGTTTCATTATCTGGCCTTCCAGGGAACAGTCAGGGTTGATTTCTTTGAGGATTGACTGATTTGTTCTTCTTGCAGTCCAAGGGACTCTCAAGAGTCTTCTCCAGCACCATAGTTCAAAAGAATCTATTCTTCTGCGCTCGGCCTTCCTTATAGTCCAACTCTCGCAGCCATACATGACTACTGGGAATACCATTGCTTTGACCATGCGGACTTTTGTTGGCAGGGTGATGTCTCTACTTTTTATCATGCTGTTTAGGTTCGCCATCGCTTTCCTCCCAAGGAGCAGGCGTCTTTTAATTTCATGACTGCTGTCACAGTCTGCGGTGATCTGGGATCCCAGGAACGTGAAGTCTGTCACTACTTCCACGACTTCCCCTTCTATTTGCCAAGGAGTGATGGGGCCGGATGCCATGATCTTAGTTTTTTTGATGTTGAGCTTCAAGCCCACTTTTGCGCTCTCCTCTTTTACCCTGAGCAAGAGGCTCTTGAGGTCCTCTTCACTTTCTGCCATCAGAGTGGTATCGTCTGCATATCTGAGGTTGTTGATCTTTTCCCCCGCAATCTTAATTCCTGCTTGTGATTCATCTAGGCCAGCATTTCGCATGATGTACTCTGCATATATATTAAATAAGCAAGGCGACAATATACATCCTTGTCGTACTCCTTTTCCTATGCGAAACCAATCAGTTGTTCCATATCCGGTTCTAACTGTCGCTTCTTGGCCCTTATACAGGTTTCTCAAGAGACATGTGAGGTGGTCTGGTACTCCCATCTCTTTAAGGACCTGCCATAGTTTGTTGTGATCCACACAGTCAAAGGCTTTAGCATAGTCAATGAAGCAGAAGTAGATATTTTTCTGGTACTCTCTTGCTTTCTCCATAATCCAGCGAATGTTGGAAATTTGATCTCTAGTTCCTCTACCTCTTCGAAACCCAGCTTGTACTTCTGGCAGTTCTCTATCCACGTACTGTTGAAGCCTAGCTTGTAGGATCTTGAGCATGACCTTGCTAGCGTGTGATATGAGTGCAATTGTGCGATAGTTTGAACATTCCTTGGCATTGCCCTTCTTTGGGATTGGAATGTATACTGATCTTTTCCAATCCTGTGGCCACTGTTGCGTTTTCCAAATTTGCTGGCAAATGGAGTGCAGAACTTTAACAGCATCATCTTCTAAGACTTTGAATAGCTCAGCTGGAATACCATCACCTCCACTAGCTTTGTTGTTAGTAATGCTTTCTAAGGCCCATTTAACTTCACATTCCAGGATGTCTGGCTCGAGGTCAGTGATTATACCGTCGTGGTTGTCAAGGACATCGAGGTCTTTCTTGTATAGTTCTTCTGTGTATTCTTGCCATCTTTTCCTAATCTCTTCTGCTTCTGTTAGGTCCCTACCGTTTTTGTCCTTTATCATGGCCAGCTTTGCATGGAACGCTCCCTTGATTTCTCCAACTTTCTTGAAGAGATCTCTAGTCCTTCCCATTCTATTGTTTTCTTCTATTACTTTGCACTGTTCATTCAGGAAGGCCTCCTTATCTCTCCTTGCTGTTCTCTGGAAATCTGCGTTCAGTTGGGTAAATCTTTCCTTTTCGCCTTTGCCTTTCGCTTTCCTTCTTTCCTCTGCTATTTGTAAAGCCTCATCAGAAAGCCACTTTGCTTTCTTACATTTCTTTTTCTTTGGGATGGTGGTGATTGCTGCCTCCTGTACAATGTCACGAACCTCCGTCCATAGTTCTTCAGGCACTCTATCTATCAAATCCAGACCCTTGAATCTATTCTTCACCTCTACTGTATATTCATCAGGGATGCGATCTAGGTCAAACCTGAATGGCCTCGTGGTTTTCCCAATTTTCTTCAGTTTAAGTCTGAATTTTGCAATGAGTAGCTCATGATCTGAACCACAGTCAGCTCCAGGTCTTGTTTTTACTGACTGGATAGAGCTTCTCCATCTTTGACTGCAAATTATATAGTCAATCTGATTTCGGTGTTGCCCATCTGGTGATGTCCATGTGTAGAGTCGCCTCTTAGGTTGTTGGAAAAGGGTGTTCGCTATGACCAGTGTGTTCTCTTGACAAAACTCTGTTAACCTTTGCCCTGCTTCATTTTGCTTTCCAAGGCCAAACTTGTCTGTTATTCCAGTTACCTTTTCACTTCCTACTTTAGCATTCCAGTCCCCTATGATGATGAGGACATCATTTTTTGGTGTTAGTTCTAGGAGGTGTTGTAGGTCTTCATAGAACCGGTCCACTTCAGCCTCTTCTGCATCAGTGGTTGGGGCATAGACTTGGATTACTGTGATGTTGAATGGTTTGCCTTGGAATCGGACAGAAATCATTCTGTCATTTTTGAGATTGTATCCCAGTACTGCCTTTTGCACTCTCTTGTTGACTATAAAGGCCACACCATTTTTTCTACGAGATTCCTGGCCACAGTAGTAGATATAATGGTCTTCTGAGTTAAATTCGCCCATTCCTGTCCACTTTAGTTCACTGATTCCTAGGATATCGATGTTCAGTCTTGCCATCTCATTTTTGACCACGTCAAGCTTACCTTGATTCATAGATCTTACATTCCAGGTTCCTATGCAGTATTGTTCTTTGCAGCATCGGACTTTCCTTTCACCATCAGACACATCCACAACTGAGCGTCCTTTCGGCTTTGGCCCAGCCGCTTCACTCTTTCTGGGGTTACTTGTACTTGTCCTCTGCTCTTCCTCAGTAGCATATTGGACACCTTCCGACCTGAGGGGCTCATCTTCCGGCGTCATATCTTTTAGCCTTTTGATACTGTCCATGGGGTTTTCTTGGCAAAAATACTGGAGTGGGTTGCCATTTCCTTCTCCAGGTGGATCACGCTTGGTCTGAGTTCTCTGCTGTGGCCTGTCCGTCTTGGGTGGCCCTTCACGGCATAGCCCACAGCTTCACTGAACTACACAAGCCCCCTCGCCACGACAAGGCAGTGATCCATGAGGGGGCCGCCCTCCATTGCCCCACCCTAACTCTGTTGACTGGTGGTGAGGGAAATGGAGGGTCTGGAATGGCATCTCACAGCACCATTTCTGGCAGTGGAAGTGGAACTGACATCACTGACATGTTATGGGTTACCTGCTTCAGGGAATCCCAGAGCGTGCTGCAACTCACTGATGTCACTTCTGGGTATGCAGCCAGAAATGGCATCATGGGACACCATTTTGTTCTCTGCACCACCACCCCGTCTTTTGCTCTTGGCTGGAAACCCTAGTGGCCAACCAGATGTGCCAGGAGTTCCTTAAATAGGGACGCGGAGGCCCAAGATTCCTCCTGCTGTCAACCCTTCCCAGCAACTGACATTCAGAGGTATACTGCTTCTAAACATGGAGGTTCTATGGAGATACCATGGCTAATATTAATGGTTCTCCCCTCCATGAATCCTCTCATAAAGCAGTCCCCACCCCCATCCTCTCATAAAGCAGTCTGAATATTATTTCTTGCAGCAGGGAATTCCGCCAGTTGATAAGGATAAAGTGGAAGAGCGGAGACTGATGTAAGCTACTTTGGATCTTCCTTAGGGTGAAAGACTGGATATAAATGAGAGCCAGTTTGGTGTAGTGGTTAAGTGTGCGGACTCTAATCTGGGAGAACTGGGTTTGATTCCCCACTCCTCCACTTGCACCTGCTGATGTGACCTTGGGTCAGTCAGAAGCTCTGGCACAGCTGTCCTTGAAAAAGAGCAGTTTCTGTCAGAGTTCTCTCAGCCCCACCCACCTCACAGGGTGTCTGTTGTGGGGAGGGGAAGGGAAAGGAGTTTGTAAGCCGCTCTGAGACTCCAAGTGAAGGGCGGGGTATAAATCCAATCTCTTCTTCTTCTCTTCTCTAAATGAATAATGTGCCCTGTTCAAAGGAGGACTTCCTTATGTCTGTTTTGTGTCCCCAGCCCAACAAGATATTACACTACCTGAAATGGCGCAGGGCTTGTGAAACTCTCTTCATTGTTTTCTCCGCCGTTTACATCTTCACCACCCTGGTGATTTTTCCCAACAAGTAAGTTTCAGTTCCAGGTCACCTCTCTTAGTCTGCAGCTTTCCATTCTGTCTCATGACATAGGTTGGTTCTGCCATAGGTTGGTTTCAGACAAATTAACGGAACTGGAAAGGACCATCTGTGGTTATAAGCCACTGTGGGGCAGCTGGATGTGATGCGGTAGTCATTCTTCTTAACCTTACCCCGATCATATATAAAGTACAAGAAGCGGCGACCCACGATACTCATAGGGGGGAGCTCCACGCAGGAGGAAGCCGCCACAGGTGAGCCTTCTGCACTTCTCCCCGCCTCTGCCTGGCCCCCACGGCAAAGCCCATTTGGCTCTGAGCCACCGGGCCCACCAAACCTCCCCCGCCCCCCCCCACGGCAACAGTGGTGAGGCCACTCTCCCCTCGCAGTGGTGGCGAGGCCTGGCTGGCCCGCCAAGCTTTCTCTCCCTCCAGCAGTGGTGGTGAGGGCTGAACGGCTCACAGTTGCCGGCCGGCCAAGACTTCTCCCTCCCCCCCAGTGGCGGTGGCGAGGCAGTTATCAGAGTGTTTCTCTGTGCATGCACAGGGAACACTCTTTTACTTTTGGGGGGATTTAAGTATCCCCCCTATAGTTTTTTATAGATTTCAGATATTTCTGCACATCTGGGGATTACCCCAAATGTGCAGGAAAATCTGTTTTCCCCCTAGGTGCCCCCGATGTGCGGATTTAGATATCCGCACGCAGGGGCGCCTTGACTATTAGTATATAGACAAGAAGGGGGACCCGCGATACTCATAGGGGGGAGGAGAAGCTCCACAGGAGGAGAAGGAAGCAGCCGTAGGTGAGCCTTTCCCCCTACCCCCCATCCCTGGCACCCACAATGAGGCCTGTGTCCCTCCAAGCCTTCTCCTCCCTCCCTCAGCACCGGCGGCGAGGCCTGAACTTGGCCCGCCAAGCTTTCTCTCTCCCCCCTCCCCTAGTGGCGGCAGTGATGAGGCCTGGCTGGCCCACCAAACTTTCTCCCTCCCTCCCCCAGCGGTGGTGGTAGTGAGGCCTGAGCTCGGCCCGCCAAACTTTCTCCCCCCTGGTGGCGAGAGCTGAGCAGCTTATAGCCGCCGGCTGGCCAAGCCTTCTCCCACCCCTCTCCCTCCCTGGTGGTGGCGTCGTCGAAGCCGTTCTCAAAGCGTTCCCTGTGCCTGCGCAGGGAATGCTCTTTTACTTTTGGGGGGGATTTAAATATCACCTGCATATTTTTTCCAAGTTTTCAGATTTCTCTGCACATCTGGGTATTGCCCCAAATGTGCAGGAAAATCTCCCTGCCCCACAAGTGCCCCCGATGTGCGAATTTAGAGATCCGCACGAAGGGGGCATGTTGGGTGAGCATCCAGTTTTAAGAGCAAAAATGCCACACGTTCAGTACACACGTCTTTTCCCCCTCTGCTTTACTGATTTGCACATGTACAAGGTTGAAAGTTGAAGTATTCTAAACAATCTATGCAATTGTACATGGGATGACATCTGAGATTCTTTAGTGTGTGGTGTTTTACTGAAGTGCACATCCTCCCTTGCGCATGGGTCAAATAGTGCATTGAAGAGAAACTTGATGCCTTTGTACGTAGAATCACATTCAGACGACTTTCCTGTAGTGCTTTGTCCGTGCACAAAGGAGCACTGAGAATGGGTAGGCTGGGAGACACAAGGGGAGAGTGGCCTCACCACTGTTGCCGTGGGGGGGGGGCCGGGGTAGGTTTGTTGGGCCCGGTGGCTCAGAGCCAAATGGGCTTTGCTGTCGGGGCCAGGCAGAGGCGGGGAGAAGTGGAGAAGGGGGGACCTCCTGATGGCACCTGGTATTTTTGGCCACTGTGTGACAGGGTATTGGACTGGATGGTCCACTGGCCTGATCGAACATTGGTTTCTCTTATGTCCTCTTAAGTCAACTGAAGAAATCAGAGCTAGTGGCAAACAGTGCATGGACAGTACCTGTATGAAATTTTAAAAACGGGAACAACCGAGGTTCCTAATATGTTGGTGCCACAGTTTGGAGATTGAAATTGGGAGGAATTCAGCGGCGGAGGAGAAGGCTGGGGAGGTCCCCCACATGGGGCACCACCACAGACCTTTGGCACACTAGTAATTAGACAGCAAATGCAGGTCCTCCCCCAAAGAGCTGACGGTCTGAAGGCAGAGACCCTAGCGAGCTTCGTCCTCTCATGATTCCCCTCCTTCTTTCCCCGCAGGGTGCTCTACAACACATACTACTACTCCATGGAAATATACAAGCCCTTTTTGGGCTACTACTTAATGAATGGTTCCCTGATGATCCTGCAGCTGCTGCACATATTCTGGTCTTACCTTATTGTCCGCATGTTGGGCAGATTCTTCGTCTGTGGCACGGTAGGTGCAGAGGGCGGTCATGGGAGGAGGGTGCTCATCAAAGTCCTACCCCCCAAAGATCATGGGACCTTGAACCCACCCAATATGTAAGGGATGTTTGTGGACCCTCAGTATGGGAATTTCTTCTCTGTATGCTCAGAAGCATTTGTTATTATCTCTCCCCATTCCACAGAATGACCTTTGGCCAGTCACAGTTCTCTCAGAGCTCTCTCAGCCCCACCTACCACCTACCACACAGGGACCGATTTCACACAAGAGCTGCGCCGCAGTCACGCCTCCCTTTGCCCCGCTTCTATTGGTCAATTTCCCACTCGAAGCCGCGCGGCTGCATTTTGACCCACGACTTCGCCCAATTTTACCCGCAGTTCCCAGCCCCTGTTTTTTGAGGATCATGAAACCGCGGGGGAAATCGGGTGAAGCCGCGGGTCAAAATGCAGCCGCATGGCTTTGAGTGGGAAATTGACCAATAGAAGCGGGGCAAAAGGGAAGCGCGACCGCGGCACAGCTCTTGTGTGAAATCGGTCAGGGTGTCTGTTATGGGAAGAGGAAGGGAAAGTGATTGTAAGCCGCTCTGAGACTCCTTTGGGTAGTGAAGGGCGGGGTACAAAACCAGCCCTTGTCTTCTAATGGACAATTAACACACAAAAATTCCAATAACACCAGTATCTTCACAGACGGCTGACAGATAATCCACATAGCAATCCAGTAGCAAGCAGTATTGTAAAAGGTAGAATTTCTTTGATTATGATGAAGATACTTTCCCAATAAATTCCTGGACAGAGCCATCACAAGTATAAAAAGGATCCCCTTTTTCATTACAGTACCAGAAGCCAAGAAAAGGAGAAGGTTTTTGTACTCCACTTTTCTCTACCGGAAATTTGCAAACAGGTTTCAATCCAGTTTGACATGACATATGTAGAAATGGAGAAAAAAGATGGAGCAAAGGCGTGGCTGTTCAACACTGCAGTGAACATGGATTAAAAGGAGACTGCAGAAAGGGCCTCAGAGTGGCTGACAATCACCTTTCCCTTCCTCTCCCCACAAAAGGCACCTTGTGAGGCAGGTGGGGATGAGAGAATTCTGGGAATTCTGAGAGAACAAGGTCACCCAGCAGGATTCATGTGGAGGAGGAGTGGGGAATCAAGCCCAGTTCTCCAGATTAGAGTCCTCCGCTCTTAACCAGCGTTTTTTAGAGGATGTGGGAAATGTATTTGCCAGTCTATTAGGGGTTATACATAGCTGTACATAGCTTTTGCTGCATTCTGTCTTAAACCCACATTAATGGAGATCTTCAAAGGTTGTTTTAAAAGACTCACCCAGCTCTCTTCCAGATTAGGTACTGCAAATTCCTTCCCTCCTCTCTGTAAATCAAGACTTTTCCTTCTGAGTTTGCCAATACTGTGTGTACATTAGCCACCAGTTTTTTTCTGGTGCTCAGGGTTTTTGGGTTAATCTAAGATCCTTTCAAAGCTGTTGTTGACACAGTCCTATCTCAGCTTGCTTTATATGCAAAAACAAAATGCTTGATTTGTAAATGCTGAAACCACAGCACCTGTATTCCACCCATAGATCATAGGATAGCAATCTAAGATATAATTTCTTTCTTTCTTTCTTTCTTTCTTTCTTTCTTTCTTTCTTTCTTTCTTTCTTTCTTTCTTTCTTTCTTTCTTTCTTTCTTTCTTTCTTTCTTTTTTTATCCTGCCTTGCCACAGAACTGGCTCAAGGCGGCTAACAACATTAATACACTAAAACAATAAATACATTAAAATACAATGAAATATACAACAAAGCCTAAGCAAATAAACAGTACTAGTGATAAAGATGGCGGTGTATAATATGCAAACAAAGGCAATAACCAGTTGGTGTTTCATGCAGGCCAAGATGTACTCCGGTGGCGCATTCGTCAGTGGCACATTCGCCAGTGGCCCACTCATCAGCGGCGGCCCCTAATTGAAAGCCTGGTGGAAGAGCTCCGTTTTGCAGGCCCTGCGGAACTGTAGAAGGTCTCGCAGGGCCCTGATGTTATCCGGGAGCTCATTCCACCAGCGTGGGCCCCCCGCCGAAAAGGCCCTGGCTCTAATGGCCACCAACTTGATGTCTCTCGGGCCAGGAAGAGTCAGGCAATTCTGTGTTCCTGACCTCAGTGCTCTCTGGGGCACATGTGGGGAAAGACATTATACATTAATGAAGTCCTTAATTCATGGAAAGCCTTTTAAAATCAAAATGGTGAATCAATGGGATACACCATGAAGTTTGTAGTCCTAATTTTTGGTTACAGAAATCCCATACTTTCATTAAAGACAAGTGCATGCCATTGGCACCTGGATCAAAACGTTCGGTCTTGTTTTTCCGTATCTGGCTACTCAGTGGCAACTTTATCTCCCCACTGTTCAGTTTCCCAGACAGTTTTCATATCATCTTCCCGGAACCGGTAGGAGCCACTGATCTAGAGGTGCAGGCTGCAATACCTGATAATATCCAGCTCTGTTAAACCACCATTGTCTCCTGATTCACTGCAAAATTTCTTTTGTGCTATCAAGTCAGAACCAACTCATGGCGGCCCCAGGACCGTGAGGTTTTCAAGGCAGGAGATGAGCAGTGGTGGTTTGGTTTGCCCATCACCTTCTTCCACATAGCAACCCCAGCTTTCCTTGGTGGTTGTCCAAGTACTAACCATTTCGCGTCCAAGCCCTAACAAGCTCTGTTCTACAAACTGGCCTGGAGAAAAATTGCTGCCTGACCCAAAGTGGTGATCAGCATTTCCCTGGGCGTGTAAGAAAGGGCCACGAGAACTAAGCAGTGATGCATCTGTCTGGACAAAACAGAAGGAGGGATAACTGTAATCTATTCAAAGCTGCCTTGAATGCAATGTGTGAAACATCTAATTGAAATGTCATGTTGAGCTTCGTCCTGGGCTAGGATCCAAAGATATCCAATCATATGCTAGCCCACGAAGTAACAAGCCAATCACTTTACAGCAAGCTCCCTGAGCGGGAACGTCCATGATTGGTCCTTATGTGAAGAACCTTATTGGTTGGTATTTGTACAGTGGGTGTGGCTACATTAGCCGGGAGAGTTTAAAAGCAGGACAGCTGCAATGGAAAGGCTGTTCTGGCTATCAGATGTTGATCCGTGTTGGAGTTGTGTTTGAGTTGAAGAATAAAGTTGTGTTCTTGCTGAATCACTGTCAGCAAGCTGCCATTCTGTTTTCTGTGACCTCTGTGTACATATCCTTTCCCTGTTGCACCCGGCTTGTTTTCTATCATCCTGCTCCTGCGTTGGAATGCACAAGATAACTGCTGGAGGTTGTGTGGGGGAGAAGAGGCTGTAATGCTTGCCTATTGCTTTTCTCATGAGTACTGCACCTGTGTTTTGTCTGATGTTCTGCCTGGTTCCCATGGACTGGGCGCGCAACCGTTTCATTAGCCCGCCAGCGGGAATGCTATTCATTGGATCTGTATCTGTTTGAAGTTCCTTTATTATGCTTGACCTAACTGTGTATCCCCAGTTCTAACAAAGAACGTGTTTGAGTATGTCTTCAACGCTTTGAAATAAATTTTGCTTTTCTTGAAAACGTGGATTTATTCTCGATGCTTGGGGATCCAACATATTGTTAGAACTCTCTTGCTCCTATCGTTCCGAATCTGGCAAGATCATGAGCGGAACTGAGGGAAACCTACTTAACACGGAGGGGGACTCAGGATCGGTCCCACATACCTCCGCTTCTTTGGTGTTCACGACTGCAGCCTCGGTGGAGGGTGCCGTGGGGGGAACGATTCCCCGCCTGCCTGCACATCTGTCTTGGCCGCCTCCGACCCCTTCGCACTGGGGTCCGCGGAAGACTCAACAGCAGGATGACTGGACTATGTACAACACTCAGGGCACCCGAGAGGTGTACTCCCGTCGGGGGAGCGGATTACGTGAGAGTCTGTTTGACAAGGGATTGTTCCCGGAGCCGGGGACTACCTCGGAGAAGGGGAGTTCCAAGCAAGACCTCGAGGAGTGGATGTTCGAGCCATCGGGGCCGCGAGGCCACGCAGAAGATGAGGAGGGCACCGGAGCCTTCCAAACGGAAGAGGACTATGACCCACCCCCGGACTATCGACCTCGGGACCCCATCCCGGAGGAAACTACCGGGGAACGACTAGCAGAACTGGAAGACTCGGTGAGAGACTTAATGCGGGCATTCCAGGATGTGATGGAAGGTCTGCCGGGAATGATGGACGTTAGAATGGCTAATTTCCTTGACGCACACGCCGCGCAGCAACAAGTTGCTCCTGCACCGGGATTTCCCGCGCCGCCGATGCCTGCTCAACCGCTGATGGGACCGAACGACTGGCAGAACTGGAATACTCGGTGAGGGACTTGTTGAGGACATTCCAGGATGTAATGGAAGCTCTGCCGGGAATGATGGACGTTAGAATGGCTAATTTCCTTGACGCACACGCCGCGCAGCAACAAGTTGTCCCTGCACCGGGAGTTCCCGCACCGCAGGTGCCTGCTCAGCCGCCGACGGGACCTCCGCTGCAAGTACCGGGAGTTCCCGCGCCGCAGGTGCCTGTCCAGCCGCCGGCGGGACCGCCTCAGCAAGGGCCTGTGCAACAGCCGATGCCGGGGGGTCCGCCGGTGCCGGGTCTGCCGCCACCGATGAGGCCAATGCCAGCGGGGCCACCGGTTGGTCCGGGTCTCCCTCTCAGGGGAGTTCCGGGTCAGCTGGGACCGTTGGTACGGCCTCCATGGCCCAGACCCAAAGATCTACTGGAGGCTACCTTTGACGGCAACCCAGATGAACTCGCTTTCTTCACGGTGAGAGTGCATAAATTCGTAGAAGAGAGCCGACACCTGTTCCGAAATGAAGCTGGTCTTATTGATGTCATCTCGGCAAGACTAAAAGGAGACGCCGCCACATGGTATGTTGGACTGCACAATGACCGCGGTCCGGAACTTTTGAATTTGCGAGCATTCATGTGGGCGCTGCGGGCGAGGTTTGAAGATGTCAACGCGAGCCAAAGAGCTAAAGCGTTTCTCCGCACCTACCGCCAGAATAAGAAGTCGGTTCGCGAGTACACACTGGAATTCCACAAGCAGGCAGCAAAGCTCCGAGACTACCCTGATCATATATTGGCTGAGATGTATCGATTGGGACTCAACGCAGACATCCGAGAAACGGTTCTGAAGACTGTCAATCCTGTCTCCCTGATGGCCTGGACCCAGGAAGCTGAAAATGCAGAGGATCGGCTCACCACCATCAAACTCGACTTGGCTGCTACGACCAACAGACCCGCCGCTGCCAGTGCCTCCAGACCCAAGACTCAACGCCTGTCGGAATCGGCACGAGAACTACGTATGAAGATGGGGCTCTGTCTCAAGTGCGGGGAGAAGGGGCATTTCGCTGTGGATTGTGGCAGCCGTCAGGTAAAAGACAAGCCGCCTACTCCAAGCCCGAAGACACCGCTGACGGGGAAGAAGGGGATGGCTAAACCGCGTTTCTCCAAAGCTCTGCAGGCGGCCCAAGGCCTGGAGGGAATCGAACCGTCTGCTGCCGAGTCAGAAGAGGAGGTGGTGGCTGAAACGGCGGAAAACGACAACGGCCTGTTGTGAGAGGCGCAAAACGACACGGCCATTCTAGCTCTGCGCCCAAGGTGGTGAGAGAAACCCCTTCCCTGTTTTTCGTGACTGTCTCGTTAATGAATCCGCTCCTGGGGACCCACGTTAGGGTGAGAGCGTTGATTGATTCTGGGTGTGGGAGGGATCTCATCAGCCCTAGAGTGTTATTGGCACTGGAAGCGGGGATAGTCCCCTTGAAGTCTCCCATCATTTTTACCCAAATGGATGGGGCACCCATGGAACCTTGTACACACGAGACTATGGCTTTGCGGTTGGGGGCTGGCGATCATTGGGAATCCAGATCCTTCATTGTTACCCCTAAATCGCAGTTTGACTTAGTACTGGGGAGTCCCTGGTTGTTTACCCATGACCCTTACATCTTGTGGGAAGAAGGGGTTGTCAAATTTGTGTCGGCTAAATGTGTAGATCACTGCTGGTTGGACTCGTGGGGGGACCAGCCGACCGCACAGTTCCCCTGCGGCGCTTTGCAGCCGGAAGAGTTAGCTTCTTTGCCTCGAGAGTATAGAGACTTGGCGAAAGTGTTTGGCGAAGATGAAGCTAACGAATTGCCCCCCCATCGCTCTACTGACTGTGCTATTGAACTTTTGCCTGACTGTAAATTACCTAAAGGTAAAATCTATGCGATGGGGCCGGCTGAGAAAGTTGAACTGCGGAACTTTATTGATAAAAATCTAGCCCGGGGTTTCATTCGCCCGGCTTCCTCCCCTTTCGCCGCGCCTGTACTTTTCCGAAAGAAGAAAGACGGGGGGCTTAGATTGTGCACTGATTATAGGGGTCTGAACGCTGTTTCTTTGTCCAATGCCTACCCCCTCCCGCTAATCAAGGACTTGGTAGCTGAGGCCACCAAGGGCAAAATCTTCTCGAAACTTGACCTCCGAGATGCATATTTCCGTGTGCGCATTCGGGAGGGGGATGAAAGTAAGACTGCATTTAATACCCCTTTGGGGCAGTTTGAGTACCTCGTTATGCCCTTCGGGCTTCAAGGGGCTCCGGGGGTCTTCATGAACCTAATCAATGAGGTCCTACATGAGTTCTTGTTCAAAGGAGTGGTCCTTTACCTTGATGACGTGTTGCTGTACTCTCAGGACCTCCCGTCGCATATTAAATTGGTGCGCCAGGTCCTTAAGCGACTTTATGAACACCACCTGTTTGCAAAGCTGTCAAAATGTGAATTCCACAAGACATGCATTGACTTTTTGGGTTATCGCATCTCTGGGGGGAAGGTGGAAATGGACCCTGCTAAAATACAGGCTGTACTTGACTGGGAACCCCCCAGGACCCGCAAACAATTGCAAATGTTCCTCGGATTCGCCAATTTTTATAGAAATTTCATCCAGAATTTCGCTCAAATTGCCCTTCCTCTGACTGATTTGCTAAAGACCAAGGGGAAGGGTTTTGATGCTACGAAACCAGGCGCCCCGCTTAAATGGTCCCCTGCTTGCGCAGAGGCTTTTGAGAAACTTAAACTGATGTTCACCTCTGAGCCAGTGCTGGCGCGCCCTGATGAAACTAAAAAATTCATTGTCCAAACTGATGCCTCGGATGTGGCAATGGGGGCCGCTATTTTGCAAGAAGGGGAAGATGGTCGTTTACACCCCCTCGCATTTGTGTCTAAAAAGTTTTCTGACGCTGAACGAAACTGGGGGATTTGGGAGAAGGAGGCATCAGCGATCCGGCTGGCTCTCTCCACTTGGAGGCAGTGGTTGGAGGGGGCGCAACTGCCATTTGAAGTCTGGACTGACCATAAAAATCTGGAAATGCTGAAATCCCCCCGTTCTCTCAACGCTAAACAACTTCGTTGGGCGGACTTCTTTGCTAAGTTTCGATTCACTCTTCGTCATTTCCCTGGGACGGCTAATTCCCTGGCTGACGCGCTCTCACGCCTCCCACAACATGACAGTCAGCGTGAAATCATCATGGACTCTGTTTTTTCCCCCTCCCACCTGGGGGGGGCTGTGGTCACCCGTGCGCAAGCGCGCTCGATTCCGCGCTCTGATGAAACTTCGCCTTCCCTTTTCCCTGGGGGGGGGGGGGCTGGGTCCAGAAATATATGTCTGCTTTTACTGCTGATGATGATGCCTCCCTGAAAGCGTTGCCAGATTGTGTCCGTAGCCCTGAAGGTCTGATTTATTCTGGAGACAAACTGTATGTGCCTATTTCAATGAGGAGGGAGGTGATGGAGTCTGCTCACGGTTCGAAACTGGCAGGGCATTGGAGTTTTGTTAAATCTCTGCAACTCATCCGCAGACAGTTCTGGTGGCCACAGATGCGCAAAGACCTCTTGACTTTTGTTCGGTCCTGCCAAACCTGTGCCTTGACTAAACCCAGAGTGGGCAAGCCTCCTGGTCTTCTGCAGCCACTCCCTACCCCATCGAGACCGTGGGAAGTGGTGTCCATGGACTTTATTACTGACCTCCCTGCGAGCAAAGGGAACACTGTTATTTGGGTGGTTGTTGATTTATTTTCTAAGCAAGCTCATTTTGTGCCTTTTCCTTCCTTGCCTACAGCTCAGAGGTTGGCGAAATCGTTTATGTCTCACGTGGTGAAAATTCATCAATTACCTGCTAAATTAATTTCTGACAGGGGGACCCAATTTGTTTCTAAGTTTTGGAGGGAACTTCTTTCCATTTTAGGGGTGGAACAAGGGCTCAGCAGCGCGTATCATCCTGAGACTGACGGACAAACAGAACGAGTTAATCAGACCCTGGAGCAATATCTTCGTTGTTTTACTAATTATCAACAGAATGATTGGTGTGAATTGTTGCCTCTTGCTGAATATTGTTATAACAATACTGTCCATAGCTCCACGGGCATGTCTCCTTATAAAGCTGTTTCTGGTTACGACAGCCCCCCCTCCCTTTCCTGGAGGGGATGGGCCAACGTCCTGTGGGGGATGCTGATACATGGTGTATGTCCTTGCAAAAAGCATGGCCTCTGCTATGCCAAACACTTGACGCAGCCAAGGCTGCTTACAAGACCCAGGCAGACAAGGGTAGGGTGGTGGGGTTTGATCTGAAACCTGGGGATCTTGTGTATGTCTCGACCAAGAACATTAAGATGCTGCGGCCTAGCAGGAAATTGGGGTGGAAGTTCATTGGTCCATTCAAAGTGCGTAAAGTCATAAATGATGTGGCGGTTGATGTTGTTTTGCCTAAGAATTTACGTGCTCTGCATTCTGTTTTTCACATGAGCCTGTTGAAGAAGGATCCTGGCCCGTCTCCCTGGAGACCAGCAGTTACTCCTCCTCCACCTGTCATTTTGGAAGGGGATGAACATTTTGAGATCGCTGATATCCTTGATTGTAAATTGAAACGTGGTAAACTCTGGTACCTTATCGAATGGGTTGATTTCGGTCCCCAGCACCGCGAATGGGTGGAAGAAGGGGATATTCGGGCCCCTTACCTGATCCGTAGTTTCCACAAGAGGTTCCCGGACAAACCGGGAGGTCTCCCGCCCTGCCCGGGAGATCTCCCGCCCGACCCGGGAGGTGTGTTGTAAGTGTATTTTAAGGGGGGCAGTATGTCAGCAAGCTGCCATTCTGTTTTCTGTGACCTCTGTGTACATATCCTTTCCCTGTTGCACCCGGCTTGGTTTCTATCATCCTGCTCCTGCGTTGGAATGCAAAAGATAACTGCTGGAGGTTGTGTGGGGGAGAAGATGCTGTAATGCTTGCCTATTGCTTTTCTCATGAGTACTGCACCTGTGTTTTGTCTGATGTTCTGCCTGGTTCCCATGGACTGGGCGCGCAACCGTTTTATCAGCCCGCCAGCGGGAATGCTATTCATTGGATCTGTATCTGTTTGAATTTCCTTTATTATGCTTGACCTAACTGTGTATCCCCAGTTCTAACAAAGAACGTGTTTGAGTATGTCTTCAACGCTTTGAAATAAATTTTGCTTTTCTTAAAACGTGGATTTATTCTCGATGCTTGGGGATCCAACATATTGTTAGAAACAATCACTCTCCGACTGCTTTGTTAAGCAAGCGACTTAACAATAACCTAGATTGGTAATGAGTCGTCTGGTTCTCTTGCAGTTGGACAAAGACGTGAGGAGTGACTCAGAAGACAGCGAGAAGAGCGAAGAAGAGATGGCAGAGGAGAAGGAAGCCATGAAAAATGGGTCGGTCCTGTTCAGCCTGAACAGCGGTGGTGGCTATATCAGCAAGACACCCCCTTGCAACTGAATGGCAGCAGCCATCCCACTAACGGCCATCCCAAAATCAGATAGCCAGCTCCAGTAACTGACCAGCCCTGATCAATTGTGCTCCGTGCCCTTCTCAGCTTGCCCTTGTTCCTCGTAGGACTGGGAGGACATAACCTTAGCGCAATAGCCAGATCTCTGCTTCCTCCGGAACTGTGCACGATTTTTATCCCAGGTTTTATTTCATGAGCTTGCAATGGCCAGAGGAGAAAAAAGGGATTCGGGATGAAGTCAGTCTCGTTTGTTTTCTTTGGCCGGTCCGAATGGCGGGTCAGTGGGTCTGATGCGCTGCTCTTCGCTTATAACCCACCTTGTAAATAACTAGCTTTCTCTCCGATGGCGTGGGGAACTGGAAAACGGGCAGCTGATCCCCGATCGAAACCGCCAGAGCCGGGAGATGGTGAAGCTCCGAGAAGCGGCAGAGTCTCCTACAGCGCACAAGTCAGAAATCCACATGGGAGGCCAGAGATCCAGTGCCTTGCTGGTGTGGTGGTGGTGGTGGTGGTGGTGAGTTCAGATCCAGCCACAGGCTTAGGGTGAGCCTGAAGTTTATTCTCTTGTCCTTAGGAGGGTGGGGAAATGGCTGTATTCTTTGTCTTGCTTCCTGTGTCACATGACTCCATGTTTCTGGGACGCCTCAAGCGCTTCTAATCAATAAACTTGTTTCAGAAGACAAATCACATATTTCCATTTTCTTGTCTCCCCTTCACCGTCTTTTCCTGAGGAAAGAGAGTCACAGCTTCATTTCCTGTCAACAGACCCACCCAACAGCAGATGCATGTGCAACTTCATAGAGGGTAGGATCCCACAATCCATCAGTGGAAGGGCCTGACAGCTGCCCACTCCCCCCCCCTTCCTTTCCTCACAGCACTATTTCTGTATGGGCTATGTGGCCCAGAGGCTGCTGTGGAGAGGGTGAAAGGAATGAAGTGGCCCTTCCTGCCTCTTACATCTACACAGAGGGTAATTTTTGCCTCCTTCCCCTTCCCCACCCACAACCACCAGGAATAAACTTGTGTCTGTGGATAGCAAAATTTAGGCCGTACTCTGTGTGTGGTGCCACCAACTGCACTGCACTAGGGTTCCCAGTGGTAAATTAAAAGGGGAATTGTGGGTACAGAATTCGGGCCTGGTAGAAGCCCGCCCAGGCCTGGGCTGAAAACTGAGGAATCGTGAGGTAAACTGACAGGAATGTAATGATTTGCTTGAGCAAAATGTATTGAGAAAGAAAATAAATATTAGCCAGGAGTTGTGGGAATCTCTGTTTTCAAGCAGTACGTGCCTCCAGCAGGTTTATAACTACACCGCACTTGATCTTAGCCGAAAGGCCGAGAAGTGAAGGTTTACACCATAGAACTACAGACTTTTGCTGCGACTATGGTTCAGGTGAAAAGGAGCTGCGGTGGCTCAAGTGGTTAAGACGCTGAACTGCAGGCTGTGGAAGGTCGGTAGTTCAGCAGTTCGAGACCCCAGTGTGCCACATGACGGAGTGAGCTCCCGTCTCTAGTTCCAGCTCCTACCAACCTAGCAGTTCGAAAGCAAGAAATTGCAAGTAGATAAATAGGTACCACTTCAGTGGGAAGGTAACAGCGTTCTGTGCACCTTGGTGTTTAGTCATGCCGGCCACATGACCACGGAAACGTCTTTGGACAGCGCTGGCTCTTCGGCTTTGAAACGGAGATGAGCACCGCAACCCTAGAGTCGGATTTGACTGGCTTTCGAGCAAGGGAACCTTTACCTTTACCTTTTATGGTTCAGGTGGGGTAGCCATGTTGGTCTGAAGCAGCAGAACAAAGTTTTAGTCCACTGGCACCTTTAAGACCAACAAAGTTTAAATCTGGGCATAAGCTTTCGTGTGCAATCACACTTCTCCAGATACATAGGCTGCGATCACACATGCTAAATAATCCACTTCCAATCTACTTTTAGTGCACTTTCTGACTGGATTTTCACTGTGTGAACTGGCAAAATCCTGTTGGAAAGTGGATTGAAAATGGAGTGAAAGTGGATTATTTCGCATGTGTGACCGCAGCCATAACTGCATGCCCTAGGCAGTTGGCCAGCAGCGGAACTCCTCATTGAACTGCCTGAGAGCAACACCCTACAACAGAGCTACCCCACTTCGTCTACTCAGGGGGTGACATAGAAGAACTGGTTGCTGAGGTCAGAATGCTGGAAGAGCTGCTGCTGCCCTGTGTGTACTCAGAGACGGATCTACTGTGAAACTAAGGAAGCCTAAGCTTCAGGGCCCCCAATCCCAGGAGGCCCCTGAAGCATTTTTTTTTTTTTAATGAGTGAATTTTTCAACAAAAATTAATGGCGTTTTTTTTAAAGTGTTTATTAAAATAAGTTCTTCAGCGTTTCAACAAAACAAGTAAGAAACTCCAAACTCCTGTTATTGATGTATTTGAAGGTTATCTTTATCTGTTATCTTTACTTTCATTTGTTAAAGAACTCCGAGAAAATTCAGATGACCAGATTGTACACTATGAATCATAAGGCTATTTTAGTGACAGAATCATAAGCCAGTGGGTTGAAGTCAGAGGTCATTTCGGGGGGGAACACGGGGGAATGCAGTTCCCCCGGGTGAGGTACCGGGGGGCGGGGCACATGACGAAGCCCCGCCCCCTGCTTCCGGCCCTCATTCAGCCAGGAGGAGGCAGGAGAAGAGGGAGGGTAAGTTGCTTCCTCCCTGCCTCTCCCCACCCCTGCCTGCCTGGGGCCAGGGAGGGCCTACGCGGGGCTTTCTTGCACTCCCGCCGGCCTTGCAGGTCCACCGCCGGGCCCCTGATGTCAGGGGGTGTGGCATATGCTAATGAGGGGGATCCAATAGATATTATTTACCTTGACTTCCAGAAAGCTTTTGATAAAGTTCCTCATCAAAGGCTCCTAAGTAAGCTCAAAAATCATGGGATAGAAGGACAAGTCCTTTTATGGATCAAAAACTGGCTAGTTCATAGAAAACAGAGAGTGAGTGTAGGTGGGCAATTTTCTCAGTGGAGGGTGGTAAGCAGTGGGGTACCGCAGGGATCAGTACTTGGTCCACTGCTTTTTAACTTGTTCATTAATGATTTGGAGATGGGAGTAAGCAGTGAAGTGGCTAAATTTGCGGATGATACAAAGTTGTTCGGGGTGGTGAAAACCAGTGAGGATTGTGAGGCACTCCAAGGGGATCTGTCAAGGATGGGCGAGTGGGCGTCAACATGGCAAATGGGGTTCAATGTGGCCAAGTGCAAGGTGATGCACATTGGAGCCAAAAATCCTAAATATAAATACACATTGATGGGGTCTGAACTGGCAGAGACTGAGCAAGAGAGAGATCTTGGAGTTGTAGTGGATAACTCACTGAAAATGTCGAGACAGTGTGTGACTGCAATAAAGAAGGCCAATGCTATGCTGGGGATTATTAGGAAGGGTATTGTAAACAGATCAGCCAATATCATAATGCCGCTATATAAATCAATGGTGCGACCTCATTTGGAATACTGTGTGCAGTTCTGGTCACCACACCTTAAAAAGGATATTATAGCTTTGGAAAAAGTGCAGAAAAGGGCAACTCGAATGATAAAAGGGTTGGAACACTTTCCCTATGAGGAAAGGTTAAAGCGCTTAGGGCTCTTTAGCTTGGAGAAAAGACGACTGAGGGGTGACATGATCGAGGTTTATAAGATAATGCATGGGAAAGAGCAGGTAGAGAAAGAGGTACTTTTCTCCCTTTCTCACAATACAAGAACTCGTGGGCACTCCATGAAACTGCAGAGCGGTCGGGTTACAACGGATAAAAGGAAGTACTTCTTCACCCAAAGAGTGATGAACACATGGAATTCACTGCCCCAGGAGGCGGTGGCGGCTACAAGCATGGACGGCTTCAAAAGGGAATTAGATAAGCATATGGAGCAGAGGTCCATCAGTGGCTATTAGCCACAAGGTATAGATAGGGGCTCTGTGGCAAGTGATGCTCTGTCTTCTTGGTGCTTGGGGGGGGGTCAACAGTGGGAGGGCTTCTAATGTCCTGGCCCCACTGGTGGACCTCCTGATGGCACTGGTATTTCTGGCCACTGTGTGACACAGAGTGTTGGACTGGATGGGCCTTTGGCCTGATCCAACATTGGCGTCTCATGTTCTTATGATGCTGAAGATATTTGTAGCCAATAATATCCTAAAAAGCCTTGCTATGAAGTAATAGCAACTGGACTGCGATGAACAAGGACTTCTATGAAAACCTCCATGCTTCTGTTTATATAGTTTATTGTAATGTTAAATTGCATCTGTTGCATTGCCTCTTTTATGTTTGTGTTTAAGTGTGTTATTCATAAATACATGTAGTTGCAGTAAAACTAATAACAATAACAATTTTATGGCTGTAATTGTAGAGATCAAGACCCCAAGAGGAATAGCGATGAGTTCAAGAAAGTACTTAAGTGAATACCAAAAATGCAAACTCAATGAGAAACGATCTGATGAAATTTCTAAATGTCAAAAATTATCAAACTATTTTACAATTGTCAAATCAAACTTTGTCAACACCTACAGCTGAAACAAGCCAAGCAAGCACCAGTGAAGCCAGTGATGGTGCACAAACCGTAGGAGCTCTTTGTAGCAAGCATCAACCTTCTGTTGACACTTTTGATACAGATGACAATCAGTGATCAACATGAAAGTACCATGGAACAAAAAGACAGAGCAGAAACAGGAAAGAAGCAAATTCAGTGATTTCAAAGAATACAGTGACCTCGCAAACTGGCCCATAATATTATACAGAATTGCTTAAGGCAAAACATCAGTTTTTTTCAAAATAAAAAAAACCAGATGATGTATATACCAAATCCAGCAAGGTTTACAAGGAGCAAAACAGACATTTCTCAAACAATTACACTGAAAAAAGATTGAAAAATGGTGAGACTGTGATGAGACCTTGGTTAGTTTACTCAAAGAGCAAAGGCTCTTTTGCTTGCACACTCCTTTCTAAATGCCAAACATCACAACAGGTGGGTTTTCTGACTGGATGAATGTGCTCAGAACTCTGGAGAATCATGAAGAGATGAGAAAGAACATACAGTACTATTTTGAAGTACTGAAAAGAGTTGTAGCTGTTATAAAGTGTATAAGTGAAAGAGGTTTAGCATTTGGAGGTCATGAGGAGAAGTGGGGCTCACCAAATAATGGAAACTTCATGGGGGCCCATTGAACATTGCAGAGTTTGACCCATTTTTACATGAACATCTTGAGAAACATAAAAATGAAAAAGTACATATTACTTACCTATCCAAAACCATGTATGAAGAACTGATAGAAATCATTGGGGAACATGTGCAAGATGAAATTGTGACTCAAATCAACAATCTAGACACCAAATACTACTCTATTATTGTTGACGCTACACCTGACCTGACACATTTTGACCAGATGGTAACTGTGGTTCGATACTGCTATAATGGAAAACCCTGTGAGAGATTTTTAACATTTATAGCAATAGAAAACCATTCATCCATGACCTTGTTCAACAAAATACAAGAAGTTCTGGGCAAACATAAGCTGTCAGTTGAAAATATCCATGGTCAGTCCTAAGATAATGCATCTAACATGAAGGGCTCAGAGAAAGGGCTGCAAAGCACTCTTTGGCCCCGGTCACACGTAACAGTTTGGCCCGGGAGAGGGACAGATTGGGGCCGCAGCAAACGGGCGCGATCTCACTGCAACATCTGGGAAGCGGTGCACACCCGTCCCTGATCTTTGCTGGCTGGGTGCCGTAACAATAAAATTCATTCATTCATTCACCCGTCCCTGATCTGTCTCAACCCCTGAAAAGCCGCATCAAAATCGAACCACCTACCGAGGTGGTTCTTTCAGCGTGGCCGCATCAACGCCGGCCGTGGGATCGCCGGCGTGTCCTTTTGCCGGCGCATCCCCGGCTCCTGCCTGAACTGCACATGCTCAGACATGCGCAGTTCGACAGTCTCCTGTTCCCCACCATCGCTTTCCCTGGCATCTGATCGTGCCGGGGAGGGAATGCTCAGGGGATCAATGTGATCCCGCCATGGCGTGTTTCTTTTGGTGCGGCTCTGATTAGCCGCGCTTTGCCCGGGTTTTTTCCTGCCATGTGGCAGGGACCTTTAAAAACATTAACAGGTATGCAGACTATGTACCATGTGCAGCCCATTCACTCAACCTTGTTGAAGTAAAGGCAGTATCTACTGTGCCTGAAGTTGTTGACTATTTTGGCACCTTGCAGGAGTTGTATGTTTTCTTTTCTGGATCTCCATGAAGATGGGAAATTTTAAACACACATGGCAATCTAAAATTTTCTCTAAAGAGCTTAAGTGTAACTATATGGTCTGCGCAATATGAAGCAGTCTGGGCAATTAAAAATGGATATACAGGTATTTTACAAACTCTCAAACATATTTTTGAAGACTCAGAAGAGAAGCCTGAATGTAAAAGAGCTGCAAAGAATTTATACCACAAGCTGGTAAAGTTGGAATATACTATTTTAACAGTTGTTTGGGAAGATGTTCTTCAGCGTTTCAATAAAACAAGCAAGAAACTCCAAACTCCTGGTACTGATGTATTTGAAGGTTATCTTTATCTGTTATCTTTACTTTCATTTGTTAAAGAACGCCGAGAAAATTCAGATGACCAGATTGTACACTATGAATCAGAAGCAAAAGGTTTGTGTGAAGATATTATCTCGAGCTATTCTGATGCAAAGAAATTTTCAGATGGAACAAGTGGAAGGGCTTCTTTGAAAGGAGCTGAAAAATTTAGGATAGAAGTTCTAAATCAACTCTATGACTGGTTGGTAAACCAGTTAGGCAAGACCCATATGAGCAGATTGTGAAAAAGTTCAAGTTCCTCTCAGAATTGGTGAACAATTCTGAAATTGATGAGGACCAGGGGTCATATCATGGAAAAAGAGGTGCAGGAGCTCATTAGCAAAACTTATTAGCATAACTTATTTGCATATGCCACACCCCCTGACATCACCGGAAGTGTGTCAGAAGGCAACACCCACCGCTCAGGCTCCACTGGACTGTTTTGGATTGCTAGCTATGGGGGGGGGGAAATATGCATATCTGTCCTCGCAGAGGAGGGAGAGCTTGTATCTGAATGAAACTTGGTCTTAAAGGTGCCACTGGACTCTTTTGGATTGCTAGCTATGGGAGGGGGGAAATGCACAGATTTGCCCTCACAGAGAAGGGAGAGCTTGTACCCGAAGGTGGGGGGGCCCTCTGCAACTTACCTGGCTGCTTCTTGATCCTCATGGCTTGATTGAGGGCTGCTGGGAGCAGGGGGTGGGGCTTATTGCTTGTGCCCGCCCTCTGGGCTCCTTACTGCCGGAGCTCCGCTCCTGTGCGCTCCCGCAGGAAATGACCCCTGATCTGAACCAGTACAAGGCAGCTTCATGTGTATGCTTTTGAGGAGGGGCTGTGGCTTAGTGGTAGAGTCTCTGATTTGCATGCAGATGGTCTCAGGTTCGATCCCCAGCATTTCCAGTTAAAAAGGACCAGGTAGTAGGCAATGTGAAAGACCTCTGCCTGAGACCCTGGACGGCCACTGCCAGTCTGAATAGACAGTATTGACCTTGATGGACTGATGGTGTGATTCAGTATCAGGCAGCTAGGGGGCTGCAGCACCTTCCCATTGAGGAAAGACTGAGGAGTCCGGGACTTTTCAGTTTAGAGAAGAGACCACTAAGGGGGGGGGGGCGTGATAGAGGTTTATACAAATTATGCATGGGGTTTAGAGAGTTGACAAACAGAATTCCCCCTCCCCCGCCCAAAATACTAGAACTTGAGGACATCCAATGAAACTAACGGGCAGTAGGTTCAGGACGGACAAAATACTACTTTACACAGAGAGTGATTAAAATGTGGAATTCGCAGCCAGAGGATGTAGTGATGGCCACAGGAATAAACAGCTTGCAAAAGGGATTAGATAGATTCATGGAGGATAAGTCCATGGCTACTAGCCATGGTGGCTGAGGGGACCCTCCACATTCAGACACACTCAGGGGTCGTTTCGTAGAAAAAGAGCTAGGGGAACTCATTAGCATAACTCATCAGCATATGCCACACCCCCTGACATCACCGGAAGTGTGTCATAAGGCCACACCCCCTGACATCACCGGAAGTGTGTCATAAGGCCACACCCCCTGACATCACCGGAAGTGTGTCATAAGGCCACACCCCCTGACATCACCGGAAGTGTGTCATAAGGCCACACCCCCTGACATCACCGGAAGTGTGTCATAAGGCCACACCCCCTGACATCACCGGAGGTGTGTCATAAGGCCACTCAATCAGTCCTTGGTCTTGCAGGTCTTTCACATAGTTACATTTGAGAGCGATGGTCTTATTCTTGGATTTGGTGCTCTCACCTTTGCAGATAGCGATGCAAGCTTGATTGTCTTCAAACAGTATTATTGGTTTTGGTTCATCTATTCCAAAATCTTTCAGTAGATGAATAATCCAGTAAAGTTCATAGCTGGCACTTTGTGCTGATACGCATTCAGCTTCCGCGGTAGAGATAGCTACGACAGATTGCTTTTGACTAGTCCATTCAATCAAACTGTCTCCATAGTAGAACAAGTATCCACTTGTAGATTTGCCATCAGGTGTGTCTTTGCCCCAGTTGGCATCCATAAATCCGGTCAGTCTTGGGTCATCACAGGCTGAGATTTTAAGTTTGTAGTCCAAAGTTCCTATTAGATATCTTGCCAGTCTCTTTATAGCTTTCCAGTCATGGATAGTTGGTGAGCTGGTCTTTCTGCATAGGAGTCCAACAGCTGAAGTTATATCTGGTCTGCAGATTGTGCTCAAGTATAATAATTTTCCAATTGCGGATCTGTATTCATGGTTGTCTTTAAGTAGTGGTCCATCTGTATTCTTGAGGTAATCCTTTTCAAGAGGAGTGCTCACTGGTTTGGAGACCTACTGCTATTACAACTGATCTCCAGGCAATAGAGATCAGTTCCACTGGAGAAAAAGGTTGCCTTAGAAGGTGGACCCTATGGCATTGTACTCTGCTGAGGTCCCACCCCTCCCCAAACCCACTGTCTGCTCGCCCCCCCTTGTCCAGTGGGGGGGGCTGCCCCAGGCTCCTTACTGCCGGAGCGCCGCTCCGCCATGCTCTGGCAGGAAATGACCCCTGCCCGCAGCAGTCCCATGGCTGGTTGATGTGGCCATTTGCCCTGCCCTGAGCCATCTGCCCATGTATCAGGATCCCCCCCTCCTTGTGTCCACTGCTCAGACAAGGGAAATGGCAAAGCAGATTTGATTCTCCCCTGCTAATTGTAGCCAGCAAGGACTTGTTGGTCAGGGCCTAGCAAGTGTAGCAAAGTCATTGAACCTTGGTTTCTTCTTTTACGGTATTGATCCTTCCAGAATTTGGCCACTAGATGGCAGGGAAGAAACAGAACACAGTAACTCTAATGTTAAGATTTGTAATTTAAAAAAAATTATTTTGCAGTGATATTGAAGCAAAACTTCTCACACAGAGAGGGACACAGACGGAGGCAAAGAATTCCGGTCACCACAGCAATGATTGATGTAGGTGAACAAGCACACAGAAGCCGTGCTGGTGTCAGCGCTGGGGAGGGTGGACCACATACCGAAGCCCACCCTGCTGTGAAACAGTTGTGATTGTTTTCTTACACTGCAAACTTCACCCCTCAGTAAAGTGCAGAATGGCAATTTTATTACTTTATGGTGATGGACACTAATCTGTCACCGAAGCCAGGAGACAGTTTGCTCACTCTGTTCACACACATTCCTCCCCTCTTTGTTAATAGCAAGTCAGGAGCAGAGGTCAATTCGGGGGGGATCGTGGGGGATCGCAGTTCCCCCGGGTGAGGTGCAGGGGGTGGGGCACACGACAAAGCCCCGCCCTCTGCTTCCGGCCATCCCGCTTCCGGCCCTCATTCAGCCAGGAGGAGGCAGGAGAAGAGGGAGGGTAAGTTGCTTCCTCCCCGCCTCTCCCCACCCCTGTCTGCCCGGGGCCAGGGAGGGCCTTGGCAGGGCTTCCTCGCACTCCCGCCGGTCTTGCAGGTCCACCGCCAGGCCTTATGATGTCAGGGGGTGTGGCATATGCTAATGAGTTATGCTAATGAGTTCCCCTAGCTCTTTTTCTACGAAACGACCCCTGGTCAGGAGAATTATTTGGAATTTCTGTGTGTCGTAGATATAACAGGAAAAGGACTTGCAAGCACAGGGCTCATGCAAAGCTGGAATTGGGTCTGTGTGGAAGTCTTCAGATGCGGTGCTGCTTGCCCAAGAAAAACTATCTGCTGGATCCCCTCTTCTGTCCCCTACCAATGGAACTCAAAAGTGATTTATGATGCTATCTTTTTTTTTTTTAATTACCATTTAAGGGGATATGAAATGAAAAAGGACAAAGGGAAAGATGAGAAGCATGAAACATCATTTGTTGAACACATTATAAGAGTGCAAGTGGAGACCCACAAGAATCTTGCGGGATAGTCATCCTCCCCTCTCCCCCTACCTATCTCACACTGTTGGGTATTTCAAGTTGAAAACACTCAGTATATCTGGGGTTAAATGTTTGTTTGTGTTGCTAACAGGAAGTCACATGTGTTTTATGTAACCAATGCTGTTTTAGGAATAGAAGCCCGGGAAATTTCTCCCTGATCTAGAAGTCTGATTGGGAGGAAAGTGTCAAAGTGTTTTAGCATTTTATGGCTCCTCTTCCCATCTTTGTTTGCTGTTCTCAAAAAGAAGCAAGAGAAGCCATAACTCTCTTCTAGTCTCGTCTTTGTAGTGTAAAGATGTAGGAGATTTAGCTCCGTTGTTATTTTCATCCCAATTACCCTTCCCCATGCTAGAATGTAGTAAAAACTTTCTATTTTAATCACACATGGACTCTGAGTCTGAATTATTTTACTCTGGCACTACTAAGCTATTTTTTCTCTGCTAAATACCAATTTTTAAACCCAACACACACTCTTTTCCCTTCTGTCCCCCCTTTTCTTACTCTCTCTCTCTCTCCTTCATGCATGTTACTTCCTCTTTTTTTTCCTGATCCATCATCATTCTCTTTGTTTTTCTGCCTCCCCACCGCATCACTCTTTTTCTCTTTCTGCCGCCATCATGCTCCCAGCCTCTTGCCTGCTTCTGTCAGGTTCCACAGCAAGTAACTCTTCACACATGTTTCCCGAGAAGCGTTATGCTTTATTAGAGTACAAAACCGGTACCATATCCACAGGATTATTGTTAGGAATAATTATAGTGCGGGAACATCCGTACATATAGCCAGATGAGGCGAATAGCTAAGCAAATGAACTTCGAGCGCACGCGGGGGAATTCTCCCGGTGGGAAGTTACATAATGAGCGGGAGACTCGCAGGGCCCCTGAGAGCAGAAAGATTCACACCAGTGGTGGACCGCAAGCCCTCCCATCCTTACAAGGCCTCCCACGGTCTCCAAGGCACCGTTTACGCAAAGCTGCTGAGCTGTGAGCAAGCGGGAATGGAAGGACAGAAGCAACATAAAATGGCAGCTAGCTGACATCCTGCCCTCTCAAAAATACATCAACCCTCTCCCACAGCCGACAGGCGACCGCCCGGTTTGCCTGGGAACTAAGTGTGAAATTTGCGCAGGAGTTTGGGGGCCCACACATCTTTCCCCGCCACCCACTCCCGATGTTCAGGACCCCAATGCACCCATTCCACCAGGTAGAACAATTGTCCACGTTTCATTTTAATGATGTCCCTCCCCCCCCACCAGAAGGGGGGGTGGCCGAGTCGGCTCCGGGTGCCAGGGATTAGACGCTGGGCAAGGCTTCAGTAGACTGAAATGGAAAATTGGATGGATATTTTGTAAGTTCTTAGGCAAGTCCAATTCAACTGTCACCTCATTAATCAACCATACAACACGGTACCACACCATTCATCTTGGCCCATCATCCTTGATAAGTCTGCACACTTCTTAAAGTTCCACAGAGCATGTTCTAGCTGCTGGTGCCATTTCCTTGTCTTTCTCTAGGCCATTTCATTCTCCTTCATGGATCCAGCAAGTGGCTGTTACCAAAAACCAGAAATTCACAGGTAGCATATTGCGCCATTCTAAGTTAATTCAGATCGGTGGTCAGCAACTGGAGGCCTGCATGCCAAATCTTGGCTAGAGACAAGTGCTGGCTGGTCAGTTATTATATCACTCATCCATTCCTTTCTGTCTCCTGTCTTTCCAGTGTTTTAATGGTTAAAATCTGAAAGACATTACTGCTTGAGAAAAGACATATTAAGCTTTGAAGATGTGTATTCATCAGGCTTGTTTTGTAACGGTTTGTGGCTGCTGGCACCAAGTTGGCACATTTTCTGATTTTACTGTTGTTGTTTTTTTACTGTTGGGATTGGTGTCTGAGGGGGTGGGCTTGTGGTCTGCTGCTGGTGAGTTCTGATGGCTGCAGCCTGCCCTAGGCTAGGCCTCCTTCTCCTGGCCTGGTGGTGGGATAATTTAATGGACTAGCTGAGGATCTAGGAGGAGTTGTTTCCCCATTAAGCTTATGTGACTGGTCTGGTGGTGAGGCCTGCTGGTTGCTTCCTGCCATAGGCTAGGCCTTCTCCAGGCCTTCTTTTGGCCTAGTTCTTGTTTCTGGCTTGGTTCTTGTTTCAGTTCTGGGCATCTCCAGCTGGAATTGGAAAGCTGATGGCACTAAGCATCTTGGTTTCTGTGAAAATGGGGATGGATTTTCTATAATAAAGATTAGTTTATTTTAGTGATTTCCAAGCTTGCACATCTGCCTTTGGTACGGGGCGACACTCAGGAGACACACACGAACTGAGGGGGGAGTGTGGGTGACATGGGTAAGCATGCTTTTACAAACACATGCCACACCCAAATATCTCACAACACTTGTAAGCAGCTTTAGCCATGTCTAAAGCTTCGCAGATCTTGGGCCACGCCTCTCTTAAAGCAGAGCTCCACTCAGCCGCCTCCCCCCCTTTCCCCGGAGTGGAAGTCAGAAATGGGATCGGGGGGCTGTCATAACCAAAAGCAGCTTTGAATGGTGACATTCCTGTAGAGGTGTGGCAGGAATTGTTATAACAAAATTCAGCAAGAGTCAGTAGGTCCGGCGGGAAGTTACATAATGAGCGGGAGAGTGAACTCTAGACAGCAGAGATCTGTCTCCCTGGAGAAAATGGCTGCTTTGGAGGCTGGACTCTGTGGCATTATACCCAGCTGAGGCCTCTCCCTTCCCCAAACCCAGCCCTCCTGAGAGTCTACCACAAAACCTCTAGGAATTCCCCAGCCTGGCACTGGCAACCCTTGTCAGACCTGGCCCCAAGGCTCCCTCCCTCCCTCCCTCCAAGGCTGAAAGAGCCCTGGAAAGAGCCCTTCCCCCACCCTTTTACTGACAGAGCCAGTTGGAAGCCTCCCCTGTTGACAGTTAATCTCCAGCACTCAGATTAGCAGGATCTAAAGTGACAGCTGACATGCTGTAGATAACAAGTTCCAACCGATTCTGACTGGAACTGAAGCAAGTTCAGTCATTATGACTCAGCATGAAGCTGATTCGTTGTAATCTGGATATATGTGGATGTGTTATAGTTCTGGATCCTTCTTCTTGTTCTCACTGTGTATGGCGGAGCGCTTTGTTGGTGGAGTATAAATATTATAAATAAACTTGTATATAGTGTACCACTGGACTGTGTAAGTGTGGTGCTATGTAGGACCTCCACAGCAGTGAATGCTGGTGAGTGCTGAAGTGGCTGGAAAAGTCTTGGTGGCTGGTGTTATCTAAAGTGTGCCCCAGACGCACCGCGCATTCTGGGGATCTGGATAAATTGGACTCCGGTATACACAGGTTATTCATCCCATAATTGTAAATGGCCAGGGTCCGACATACCTGAGGGACCGCCTTTCCCCGTATATACCCCAAAGAGCACTGTGGTCTGGGGCACAACATCGCTTAGTGATCCCAGGCCCCAGGGAGGCCCGGCTTGCTGTAACCAGGGCCAGGGCCTACTCATTGGCGGCTCCTACTTGGTGGAATGAGCTCCCGGAGGAGATCAGGGCCCTGCAGAATATCATAACAAATCAAAATATGGTGAAATAATTAATACTTCAGCATAATATGTTTCCATGTATATTTCCATTATTTCCTATCTATAGGGCTAGGGAGGAAAACATATAAGCAAGAAACATAAGAAAAGAGTAAGATTTTTTTTTCTATAAGGTTAATACTATAATATAATAACTAGTAAATATGTAACTATAAAAAATTAATAAATATCAGTAGGAAAATATAATTATATGATTTTGAGTATTAATCAATTTAAATTTCTTTATAACTCCTCTAACAGCTTTATCTAATCTATGTAGTTTGTAATAATTATAAAAGGCTCTCCACTAATTCTCAAATTCACTGATTGGCTTTTTATTCATATAGTTTGTCATTTTCACCATAATAGCATATTCTTCCATTTTCTCTCTCCTGTTCTCAAGATTTGGGCAGATTTCAGACTTCCACTTGGATGTAAATACTATCTTTTTCTGCATGACAGGCAGAACGTCAGCAGGTGCAACTTTTCCTCGCATGGAGATGATGAACCTCTCCTGCTGGATTCCTGACTGTCATTTGGTCAGAGACGTCTTGGAGAATGGTGACCTTGTTCTTTTAACGGCTACAATAGGCAGAAATTCAAGAGAGTAAAATAAGGTTACTAGCAGCATTTATGAAAACAGACTGACAACTGGGTTCTGTCTACAGTTGTCAACTTCCAATCGGGACCTGGAGATCTCCTGGAATTACAACTGGTCTCTAGATAGCAGAGATCTTTTCCCCGGAGATATCAGTTGCTTTGAAGAATTGATTCTATGGCATTATACCCTGCTGAGGTTCCAGAAGTGACATCATCACGCTGGGCACGTCGCTGGGTGACATTCTAGCAATCAGCCTAAAAACTCTATGGTACCATAGAGTTTTCAGGCTGGTTGCTAGAGTGTCGCCTGGTAATGTGCCCAGCGTGATGATGTCACTTCTGGGTGACGTCATCGCGGCACGTGTGTGAAGCGCGCACGCCAAAGAGCTCCCAGGCAGGGCGCAGGACTCCCCTGCTATTATGAAGGTAGGACTTGGCAACCCTATCTCTTTCTACTCTATGATTCTATACAATTAAGGAACTGGCAATGTGGGGGGGGGCTGATAGGGCTCTTGTGGGATCTCAAGACACTTCTGCCCGGAGAGTTCTGGTGCCCTTATACAGTAGCACGAGGAGGCTGAGTCATGCAGCTCTGTGTAGAGTAAGTGTGGGGAATCCGATCCCGCTCACCTTCTCCACAGAGGGAGATACGGATGACCTTTCAGCTCAGGCTGTTGGAAGCCAGCTTTCTAGAAATGCCAACGAAAATCTCCACAATATACTCCAGGGAAGTCACCCAGCCACTTGGATTCAGCCGTACGAAGGTACTGGAAAGTGGTTTCCTCTCATCGGAATTCCTCAGATACCTTTGACTCAGGAGGAATTGTGGACAAGCCCTCTTGGCTGGGGTTAAGGGTGGGGGAGGAGGGGAGAACCGGGCCTTAAAAATAACTGCTTTGCGTGCCAAAGGACCCAAAGTCAGTCGCTGGCGTCTCTCGTTAAAGGATCTTATTTAGCAGAGCTAGGAGGAGCTGCTGCCCATCAGAGGAGGACACCGTATTCCACTAGGCAGAAGTTGACAGCCTCTAGGTGGGTCAAACAAAACCGTTTTTATAAGTTAAAGTGTTCTATATGTTCCATCTTATAAAGTGCATTGTGTATTATTCATAATATTCTAAAACAGGTATATATTCATTACATGCAATGTCAACAATAATAATCAGTTTGTACGATCTAAGCTGCGGTGGCTCAAGTGGTTAAGACACTGAACTGCAGGCTGTGGAAGGTCAGTAGTTCAGCAGTTTGAGACCCGGGTTGCCGCATGACCGAGTGAGCTCCCGTCTCTAGTTCCAGCTCCTGCCAACCTAGCAGTTTGAAAGCAAGAAATTGCAAGTAGATAAATAGGTACCACTTTGGTGGGAAGGTAACAGCGTTCCGTGAGCCTTGGTGTTTAATCATGCCGGCCACATGACCATGGAAACGTCTTCGGACAACGGAGATGAGCACCGCAACCCTAGAGTTGGATTCGACTGGCTTTCGAGCAAGGGAACCTTTACCTATTACAATCTAATAGCTACCAGTCAATTTACATCCTTTTTTACACAATCAACCTCAACGGGAGTTTCTAGAATTGTGCACCTGCTTCTCCTTGCTTGAATGTCTTCTAAAGGGGGAAGTTTCCTTTTGTTGAACAAGGTCAATACTTCTTGAGAAAGACAGGAGCGCTCCGTTTATGAATGTCAGCTGCTGAATGGGCCTTTTATAGGACCAGCAACAAAAATCAATTTCAACTTCAATGTAACCACAAAAGGAAACTTCCCCCTTTAGAAGACTTTCAAGCAAGGAGAAGCAGGTGTACAATTCTAGAAACTCCCGTTGGGGTTGATTGTGTAAAAAGGATGTAAATTGACTGGTAGCCATTAGATTGTACAAACTGATTATTATTGTTGATATTGCATGTAGTGAATATATACCTGTTCTAGAACATTATGAATAATACACAATGCACTTTATAAGATGGAACATATAGAACACTTTAACTTATAAAAAAGGTGTTTGCCGTGTATATAGTTGTTGTTTGACTCTTCTGAGCCTGCAGCTCGAGTTTCCACAGCCTCCAGGTGGGGCCTGGGGATCCCCTGGAATTACAACTCCTCTCCAAGGGCCATAGTTTAGAGCAGGGGTCCCCAATGTGATGCATATAGGTGCCATGGCACCTACCAAGTGTTTCAGGAAGTGGGTTTTGCCCAGCAGGGAATCCGATTGACTATTGGAAATTCGGTTGGCTGTGCAGACTTTTTGAAAATGTGGCTTTGGCAGCAGCTGACACCACAGCACAAGGATCTACCCTGTGTTACTGAAGTTAAGCGGTGGCAGCCATTTTGTGGCCGGCTCTGCCTCCTGCAGCAGCCATTTTGTGGCAGCCATTTAGTTGCTGCACCCAGCGTGTTGTGTCAAAATTCCAAATGTACCCACAGACTCAAAAAAAGTGGGGGACCCCTGGTTGAGAGCTAGGGCTGCCGAGTGGGGGCAGGGGGCGGGTAAACCCCCACTTCGGAGGCCCGATTTCTGCCACCGTGGAATCAGGCCCCGGGGGGAACTCCACCCCCCGAAGCGCAGCATGGCTGTGTCACCAGAGGTGACGCAACCACGTCGACCACGTTGGGGGCGTGGCCCAGATCGTCGTAGGGAAAACTCTATGGTTTTCCCTTCGACAATCGGGGCCACGCCCTCAACGTGGTCGACGTCACGCATCACTTCCGGTGACATGCTGGCGGCGCATCCAGGAACAGGCTCCCCCGCCGGTTAGTTTTTTTTAACTTGGCAACCCTATTGAGAGCCACAGTACACAATACCTCTTTCTTTGTGAGTTGGGTTTGGGTTCTCCCCCACTTTCTCTGCCAGGAATTCTTTTTTAATATCCCCAGGAATTCTGTATTCAGGAGTTGGCATCTTTCAATATTATATAGCAACTAAGTTGTTTGTCTAGCTGTAACCAATTTAGATGCACATTACAGGCTGATTAAGTTTGATATCTCTCAGACGGTGCCCCTCTTGAGTGCCCTTCTTAACTTTCTTGCCCTGTGGAAGGGAACTGAAAAGGCACTGAGCTGTCTTTTCCCAGGTCCCATGATGCCTCCCCCCAACTCCACAGTGGAAGGGAGATGGGAAGTCCGAGGGAAAGCCGTGGCACTCTCACGCTGGCTGCTGTGTGTGGGTCTCGCCTCAAAAATAAAGCTTCTGGCATGGCTATTTGTGGGGCAGAACTTTTAATTAAGGGGGCGTGGCCCCAAAAGGCCCCACTGCAGCTACGGGCCTGCGTGGGGGACATTGTGTTTTTGTTTTGTTTTTAAGTGTACATATAAATTAAAGGAGTACGAAGAGGTTTCTTCCTTCAGTAAGTTGACTAATTTCCTCAATAATGTTGTACGGGTGGTGTTGAGAGTTTCCTCAGTGGTTTTGCTCTGTCTGGCGGGTAGGCAGATTGGAGGACAGGTTTTCTCGCAGGGCCTTGCAGCCCAGAGCCGGGCGAGAGGAGGGGCATACAATGATCCTCTGCAGCAAATTGTGTGCTGTTAAGGAGGCTGGAGTTAGTTCTGCCTCAAAAGAACATAAGAGAAGCCAATGTTGGATCAGGCCAATGGCCCATCTTGTCCAACACTCTGTCACACAGTGGCCAAAAATAACAGCTGCCATCAGGAGGTCCACCAGTGGGGCTGGGACACCAGAAGCCCTCCCACTGCCTCCCCAAAGAACCAAGAATACAGAGCATCCCTTGCCCCAGACTGAGAGTTCCTATCTACACATTGTGGCTAATAGCCCCTGATTGACCTCTGCTCCATATGCTTATCTAATTCCCTCTTGAAGCCATCTGTGCTTGTAGCCGCCACCTCCTCCTGTGGCAGTGAATTCCATGTGTTAATCACACTTTGGGTGAAGAAGGACTTCCTTTTATCTGTTCTAACCCGACTGTTCAGCAATTTCATGGAGTGCCCACGAGTTCTTGTATTGTGAGAAAGGGAGAAAAGTACCTCTTTCTCTACCTGCTCTATCCCATGCATAATCTTATAAACCTCGATCATGTCACCCCTCAGCCGTTGTTTCTCCAAGCTAAAGAGCCCCAAGCGCTTTAACCTTTCTTCATAGGGAAACTGTTTCAACCCTTTTAGAATTCTAGTTGCCCTTTTCTGCACTTTTTCCAATGCTATAATATTCTTTTTGAGGTGTGGTGACCAAATCTGAACTCCAAATGAGGTCGTATCATTGATTTATACAGGGGCATTATGATACTGGCTGATTTGTTTTCAATTCCCTTCCTAATAATCTCCAGCATAGCGTTGGCCTTTTTTTATTGCAGTTGCATTTCATTGAGTTATCCACTACGACTCCAAGATCTCTCTCTTGGTCAGTCTCAGCCAGTTCGGACCCCATCAATGTGTATTTATAGTTAAGATTTTTGGCTCCAATGTGCATCACTTTGCACTTGGCCACATTGAACCCCATTTGCCACGTTGATGCCCACTCGCCCATCCTCGACAGATCCCTTTGGAGTGCCTCACAATCCTCCCTGCTCCTTACCACCCTGAACAACTTTGTGTCATCTGCAAGTTTAGCCACTTCACTGCTTACTCCCAACTCCAAATCATTAATGAACAAGTTAAAAAGCATCGGACTGAGTACTGATCCCTGTGGTACCCCACTGCTTACCACCCTCCACTGAGAAAATTGCCCATTTATACTCACTCTCTGTTTCCTATTAATTAGCCAGTTTTTGATCCACAAGAGGATATGTCCTTTTATCCTGTGACTATCGAGCTTACTTAGGAGCCTTTGATGAGGAACTTTATCAAACACTTTCTGGAAGTCAAGGTAAACAATATCTATTGGATCCCCCTTGTTTGTTTGTTGACTCCCTCAAAAAAACACTAACAGATTAGTGATACAAGATCTTCCCTTACAGAACCTGAGTCTGCCTCAATAGCTCTTGTTCATCAATGTGCCTACTAATTCTTTCCTTAATAACAGTTTCCACCAACTTACCCAGTATCAGTGTCAAACTGACTGGCCTCTGGAACCCTTTTTATAGATGGGAGTGACATTTGCTACTTTCCAGTCCTCAGGAGTGGAGGCAGATTTTAAGGAAAGATTACATATTTTTGTCAGGAGATCCACAAGTTCACATTTGAGGTCTTTCAGAATTTTCGGATGTATGCCATCCGGGCCTTTCTCTTGATGAAAGGGGAGAAATCTTCCGTATGAACCAGTGACAAAGGCTGGCTGAAGAACTGAGGACAAGGAGAGTCCTTACCCCAAGTATAGCTGCCCGGCTCCAAAGTCCAACAGAGAGATGTTCTCCTCTGAATTGCTTCCAAGAAGGATGTGCCAGCAGACACATAAGTAAATAAAATAAATAAAATACACATCGGTGCTGTTCTAAAGCTGGAAACATATGGGAGGGGGGGAGGCAGCGTGCCTCAGACTGAACGTGTGAACGGGCCTCCTATTGTAGCCCAAATCAACACACAGCCAGCACTGACCTGGGAGATTCCTGGAAATTTGGGGGTGGAGCCTGGAGAGGGTGGGTTTGGGGAGGGGAGGGACCTCGTTAGGGTACAACCCAGGGGTCATTTCGTAGAAAAAGAGCTAGGGAGACTCATTAACATAACTCATTAGCATATGCCACACCCCCTGACATCACCGGAAGTGTGTCCTCCCCACAGCCGGCGGCGACCTCCAGCGGGCACCAGCAGGGAGCTCCAGGCCCCGCCCTCCCGCACCTCACCCGGGGGGATGGCGTCCCCCCGCGTCCCCCCCACAAATGACCCCTGGTGCCACCCACCCTCCAAAGCAGCCATTTTCTCCAGGGGAACTGATCTCCTTAGTCTGAAGATCAGTTGTAATTCTGGGATTGATCCTCATCCTGGGAGATCTCCGGCCCCCCCCCCAGCTGCCCCCCCCACGGATTTCTGAGGCATGTACTTCTCATCCGGAAGACTGGCCTTTGCTTTCACAGCCAGGTTATTTGAGGTCTTGAGGCCTTCTGCATATTCTCCTGGGTGGGTGTCTCGAGGGGCGGGGCTGTAACAGTCTCTCTTCGCTGACTCCTTCAACAATTTGGCTGAGCACAGCTGAGCCGGCTGAGACTAGAAAACCTTGGGCGAGCGGCCAACTTCCCTGAGCCTTTAACCAAAGTTGGGAAGGAGGTAAGGAGACTGTCGCCTGCTATGAATAGCATCAGCCGTCCTCCATCGGTATAACATGCCCCGCAGGGCTGATAGGAAAGGTGCTCTTTAAAAAAAGAGATTTTGGGATTTTGTTTGTGCCCCCCCCTGCCAAATAATTATTTCTGTTTTCCCTTCCTGTTCTGCTGTTGAAAAAAAATAATAATATTGTACTTTAATTATTTATACAGACCTGGAGAAAATTGGGCAGGGAACCCAGGCATGTTTAAAATGACTTTCTTTCCCTTCCCCAGATGAGGAAAGGAAAGAAAGGCATTTAAATCCCCCCCCCAGGTGGTGATGGGGCGCCCCTGGGCTCCTTTACTGCCGGAGCAATGCTCCGGCGTGCTCTGGCAGGAAATGACTCCTGGATACGGTGCTTAATAAAGAGCAACGGGGGGGGGGGGGGGGCACGCTATAGTTTTACACCGCAGTAATAGAAAAGCATTTATGTATCTGCTTCATCTACAGTCTGCTTTTCTGGCTGCAACTCTGGATGGATCTAGGTTGCCAGATAGGTTTGCTAACCTCCAGTTGGGGGCTGGAGCTCCTCTCGAATTACGACTGATCCCCAGACGAAGCATGCTGGGAGAAGAATGCTAACATGCTACTATTCTGCTGGGGCTTGTGGCCTTGGCCGCCCGGCTGTAACTGTGCATGCTTCTGGTGTCGGTTAGCCTAGCTAAATGGAGACCAATAGCACCCTGTAACCATATCAGTAATACAGATACTTTTAGAGCTTCATGGCCCAAGAAGAAGCAGCTTCCATTGTTTAGCTAAAAGGGGGGGAAACTTTGCTCAGGAAGACCCAACCAATAGATATGCTTTGCTTGTTTATTGAGTGTAAAATGCTATGTCACCCATTGTAACTTGAGGAGAGTCGGTGGGTATTCGAGGGTCCCAAAACCTTGTTTATCTGTGCTCTTCCCTTATTAATTAATTTTTTTTTAGTGTTTCTTCTCCGCAGGACTGTTTTGTGTGTTTCTCAAATTGGGGTGGGAAACACAACCACATTCAGGGACAATGTAGTGATCTCCAAAGATTAAAATCAATTTAGGCCCCGGTCACACGGCAAAGTTGCCACGGGAGAGGCACGGATGGTTGGCGGATTATCTGGGCGCGATCACACCCCAACATCTGGGAAGTGGAGCGCACCGGTGGCTTACCGCCGACAATGCGCCTTAACAAACTAGTACCTCCAAGGTACTAGTAAACGTTTGCCACGGGCTGCCTCCAGACACCCGTGGTGTGATCGCGCCAGCACGCAGCATTCCCCTCCGGTCCCTCGTTTACCCGCCGGCGCCGAGGGAAGGACTCGTGGTGTGCCGCCGGCGTGTCTGATTGCGTAATCGTGCATCAAACTGCACCGGGGCAATTAGCCACGCCTCCCCCCCCCCCCCGCGCGATATCCGGCCTGTGTGACCGGGGCCTTAGTCCATCATAAGCCCAGGGAAACACGATTCTTGCATTTTCAGGTTGAATGTCTACCAGTTGTCTAAAAAACCCCAACAATTAACTTGGCTGGCACCCCATGGGAGGCAATGATGCTAGAAATGGGGGGAGGGGAGGGCAGCAGAAAATATATTTAATGTGAATCTATAGTGGTGAAAAGTGCCGTCGGGTCACAGTCAACGTATGGTGACCCCCTGGGTGGGGTTTTCAAGGCAAGAGATATTCAGGACTGGTTTGCCGTTACCTGCCTCTGCCTCACAACCCTGGTATTTCTTAGAGGTTTCCCATCCAAATACTGGCGAGGGGCTGGACCAACCCTACTTAGCGTCCAGGATATGATGAGATCAGGTTAGCCTGGGCCATCCAAGTCAGGGCTATGAATCCACATCCAGTGCTTACTGAAATGCAAGACTAGTTTCTGCCTTTGCCTGCCACCAGTGTTCCCTCTAAGCTGAGTTGGTGTGAGCTAGCTCACAGTATTTTAGCCTCCAGCTCACACATTTTCGTCTTCGCTCAGGAAGGGCAGCTCCAGAGCAAACGGATTTATGCAGGAGCCGAATTGCTCACTCACAGCTTTAATGCCAGTAGCTTTCAAAGTAGAATTTTTGCTCACAAGACTCCGCATCTTAGAGGGAGCCTTGCCTGCCACTCCAGATTTTCTCAATGTTTTGAGTCAAGGCAACAACAGGCTGAAACTGGGCTGGCCACTGAAGGGAGGTAATGTGATGCAGAATGGGGGGGGGGAGAGGAGAGAGAACCCAGAATAAAAAGAAGGTTGAACTCGATTTTACTCCAGAGTGGGGGGGGGGAGACCCTGGATTAAAAAGAAGGTTGGATTCGATTTTAGTGCAGAATTGTTTGGAGGACACCACGGTGAACATGGATTAAAAGGAGAGAGTAGAAAGGGCCTGGGGTTTCTTCTCGGGTATGCCATGAAAAAGAGGGGGCGGCCTTACGTCTGCATACACATTGCACTTATGTCCAGTGTTCCCTCTAAGCTGAGTTAGTGTGAGCTAGCTCACAGTTTTTTAGCCTCCGGCGCACACATTTTTATCTCTGCTCAGGAAGGAGGGCTCCAGAGCAAACTAACTGATGCAGCGCTCACCACTTGAATACCAGTAGCTCACAAAGTAGAATTTCTGCTCACAAGGCTCCACAGCTTAGAGGGAGCATGTCCAGTAATGATTTTTGTGTTTGTGTGTATAACATTCTTAAAGGGGGGTCATCTTACATTCAGGGTCATCTTCCTTTTGAGTAAATATGGTAAATATTTAATGGGGTGAAGTGGAGAAAGAGAAGAAGAAGAAGAAGAAGAAGAAGAAGAAGAAGAAGAAGAAGAAGAAGAAGAAGAAGAAGAAGAAGAAGAAGAAGAAGAAGAAGAAGAAATTGGATTTATACCCCGCCCTTCACTACCCAAAGGTGTCTCAGAGCGGCTTACAAATTTCTTCCCCTTCCCCTTCCCACAACAGACACCCTATGAGGTAGGTGGGGCTGAGAGAGCTCTGACAGAAACTTCTCTTTTTCAAGAACAGCTCTTACCAGAACTATGGCTTGCCCAAGGTCATCCAGCAGCTGCAAATGGAGGAGTGGGGAATCAAACCTGGTTCTCCCAGATTAGAGTCCACACACTTAACCACTACACCAAACTGGCTCTCGATAGGCAGGGTACGACTGCTTAATAAATAAGCACAAGAAGTAAGTAAAAGAATGAAGAGGGAAACTGTTGACATGGTTATAGACTTTGTTTCCAGGATGTTGTAAGAGAAGGAATTTAGCACCATCGCCAGGGTTCATTCGAGTGGAAAGGAATGTCAGGATCCCTTCCTTCCCCATAATTGCCTCCTGCCAACAATAATTTTATTTTACAAAGCACAAAACCACAACACTGTAATGCTTAGTTATATATGCAAAATAATTATCCAATTCCAATATTTCATAAATTAATCATATTCATATAGCCCGTCACGCAATAGAGTGAAAAGTCTCTTGTTAATTTCACAGCAGTTCTTCAAATGTCAGAGCCCTTGTCAATTTCACAATGGGTGGTTTTCTTCAAAGAAGCTCCTGCAGCAATATATTTCTACCTTGCACATCAGAGTGACAAAGCTCTTGTAAATCTCAGGGCAAGTTGTTTTCTTCAATACAGTAACGCAATCCCCTTGTTAATTTTATCTCCGCTTGCCCAATGGGATGTGCTGCCATTGAAAGGGCAATGGGGTTAAACGAGATCAAATTCCGATGGTTTGCTTCTTTCATTCTCTGAACTGAATCGGTGGCCAACACGTCGAGGGAGCTGAGAAGTTAGTCTAACTGGCAGAGAAGTTGATCATGCGCCTATTATGCTTCTCTAATCTCCTGGCCCTGCTCTCCTTCTCCCACTGAAATAGAAGAGGAGGCAAAAAATAGTATCGGATGGCTCGCTTCCAAACGGGGAAAAGGCGTCCAAGATAGCGGCGGCCTCTGCTTCTGCCCCAGATTTCTGAGAACATAAGAACAGAAGAGAAGCCAATGCTGGATTAGGCCAATGGCCCATCCAGTCTAACACTCTGTGTCACACAGTGGCCAGAAATACCAGGTGCCATCAGGAGGTCCAGCAGTGGGGCCAGGACACTAGAAACCCTTTCACTGTTGACACCTCCAAGCACCAAGTATACAGAGCATCCCTTGCCCCAGACCGAGAGTTCCTATCTATAGGTAAAGGTTGCTTGAAAGACAGTCGAATCCGACTCTAGGGTTGCGGTGCTCATCTCCATTTCAAAGCCGAAGAGCCAGCGCTGTCCGAAGACTTCTCCGTGGTCATGTGGCCGGCATGACTAAACACCGAGGCGCACGGAACGCTGTTACCTTCCCACTGAAGTGGTACCTATTTATCTACTTGCAATTTCTTGCTTTTGAACTGGTATCTATACCTTGTGGCTAATAGCCACTGATGGACCTCTGCTCCATATGCCTATCTAATTCCCTTTTGAAGCCGTCCATGCTTGTAGCGCCACCACTTCCTGTGGCAGTGAATTCCATGTGTTAATCACTCTTTGGGTGAAGAAGTATGTCCTTTTATCTGTTCTAACTCAACTGCTCAGCAATTTCATGGAGTGCCCACAAGGAGTTCTTGTATTGTGAGAAAGGGAGAAAAGTACCTCTTTCTCTACCTGCTCTATCCCATGCATAATCTTGTAAACCTCGGTCATGTCTCCCCTCAGCTGTTGTTTCTCCAAGCTAAAGAGCCCCAAGTGCTTTAACCTTTCTTCATAGGGAAAGTGTTCCAACCCTTTCTATCATTTGAGTTGCCCTTTTCTACACTTTTTCCAATGCTATAATATCCTTTTTGAGGGTTACCCATTTCCCATACAGTCAGAAGTCCCATACTTCTTGACACAGCACACAGTTAAATTGTGGAGCTTGCTGCTATGGGATGTGATTATGGCCAACAATTTACCAGTCTGGTGTCATGGTTAGGAGTGCAGACTCTAATCTGGAAGAACCAAGTTTGATTTCCCGCTCCTCCACATGCAGCTGCTAGCATAACCTTGGGTCAGTCACAGTTCTCTCAGAGCTGTTGTCTCACAAGCAGTCCTTGAAAGAGCTCTCTCAGGCCCACCTACCTCACAGGGTGTCTGTTGTGGGGAGGGGAAGGGAAAGGAGATTTGAAGCTGCTCTGAGAATTCTTCGGGTAGTGAAGGACGGGGTATAAATCCAATCTTTTCTTCTAAAAGGGGAGTGGACAAAGTTCACAGAGGATGGGGCTATCAGTGGCTACCAGTCATGATGGATATCTACTTCCTCCAATACCAGAGGCAGTGTGTCTCTTTATATCATCAGTTGCTCAGGAGCATGTGCAGGGCGATGCTATCGCAGTCATCTTGCTTCTGGGCTTTCTGGAGGGAGCCTGGTTGGCCACTGTGTGAACAGAATGCTGGACCGGATGGGCCCATGGTCTGATCCAGCATGGTTCTCCTTCTGTTCTTAGGGAGGCTTGCTGGTCTAGGATTGGGGAGGGCTGGGTTCAAACCCCAGGGAAGCTTGCTGGGTAGGTTTGCCAAATCCAGGTTTGGAAATGCCTGGAGATGTGAGGGTGGACCCAGGAAGAGTCGGGTATAGGGAGGGCATGGAGATTGGTAAGGTGTAATGCCATGCAGCCCACCTTCTAAAGCAGCCCTTTTCTCTAGGAGGAATGGAAGAAATGTTTTGAATCCAAAGAATAAAGACGTGATTTATGTAGTCTAGAGATCAGTTGTAATTCTGGGAGAACTCCAGCCCCCAGCTGGATGTGAGAATTCTTTGGCCAATATTTAAGAGTTGGAAGGCTGTTGCCTCTACTGGAGAGAAAAGGCAAATAGACAAATGGGTACCTGTTCTTAGAGTGGGGAGGCACCCGTCCCTTGTGGTGTAGCGGCGGCGTGAGTGGTGAAGCGGCGGTGGCGAAGAAACATGGCGGCTGGCAAGGCAAAAGCGAGTGAGAGGAGGCTGGACTGACAAACGCGGAGGCGGGGTGACGCAGCTGGCCGGAGCCTACTGGACAGAGGCCGGCAGCGAGCATGCGTGGACGTGCGCTCGGTCCAAGCCCGAAGGAGTCGCAACAGCCAGGAAGTCGCAAAAAACAACCAAAGACCAGCGCCAGAGAGGACGTCATCGAACCAGGAAAAACACACGATCTCCCGCAGACAACAACAACCCGCTACAAGGGTGCCTGGTAGGCTAGTCACTCTCCCCCTTGTATGTATGTGGCTCTAGATAAGGATTGGCAGTAACAGAATATGTAAACCGCTCAGAGCCCTCAGGGGGTGAGCGGTATATAAACTGAAGAAAATAAATAAATAAAATACAGACTGGTGATTCTTCGCAGTGACGTTGCAGGCACGGATTCCAGACTGGGGGAATGATATGAGAATATACTGAATACATCACTGAATATTTCAGCTCTGAAGAAATCTATGTGTGAAACGGGCAGAAATCTAGATGCTTGTTGGCCGGATTGGTACAACAGTATTTGACTATTTCTATGAGGAAGGCCAGATTGGTTGGACTGGTTTTTTTTTTTAATATTCTCTACGTTGAAGTGAATTTGTCCACAGGAATCCTGCATGGTCCTACAATTATTGTACCTGGTCTCAATATAATCTGCATACATACAACCCGTGGGTACTCCGTTTATAGTTTGTGTGTAAATGAGACATGAGTATATTATTTTGAGATCTTGAGACGTTCAATGAGACAATTGGTCATCTGTTCGAGGTGTTTTTGTTTTTTTAATTTTTTTATTTTCCAAAACTACAAGAAAAAACAGGATGGGGGAACTACAAACTATGGGAGGGAGTAAAGCAAAAGCCACTAAAAACCACTAAAAACCCAAATCCAGATAATCTGACTTAATAAGGTTCAACACAAAAGACAACTGTAAAAATAAAAGCAAACTTCAGAGAAAATCAGCATCTCATTTCTCGTATCTTCTTTCCCTCAATCGATAGACTTGCTTGGGGGCAGCTGCCCCACGTTCCGAGTCTGAGCCTTCTCCAGTAGGTGCTTCATCATAACTTCCCTTGTCCTCATCGTCTTCTCTCACTGGTCCCAGTTGTTGCCGCAAGAACTCTCGTGCTTTCATAACAGAGTCAATTTTTTTCCTTCTTGTCAAATTTGAAGACTAATCTTTCAGGTACAGGTTTTGTAAAAACAATGCCAAGTCTCTGTATTTATTCCTCTTTTCCCTTATTTCAAAGGGAATGTCTTTTAGAACTCTTATCTTGTTGCCGTCGATTTTAAGGATACTTCCACTTGTTGCCTTTAGGATCTGGTCCCTCACTTGTCTTCTGGAGAATCTCACCACCACCTCCCCGGGCAGATTGTTTTTCTTTATATATTGTGAATATGACCTGTAGATCACATCCATCTCACTTAAAAGGAAATCCACTTTTAAATCTGCAACCGGTCCCAAGGCGTCAGCCATAATCTGCTTGAGATTCTCCCCTTTGTTCTCAGGAACCCCCTGAAACCTCAGGGTAAAGCTTGCCTTTTCCATTGGAAGTTGTAATAATTGTGCTTCATCAGAGTTTCTCTTATTTTCCATCTCTTGCATTTGTTTTTTAAGCTTCTTAGTAGTGGCGTCCACTTTTTAAATTTTTATTTAATTATATAATATTACACTTTAAAATAGCAACAGCGATGACATAATATATATGACAACAAGAGAAAAAGGGGCACAACAACCATATCATTTACAATACTATTCAAATATATAAACAATTTTGAAAAACTGAGAACCGTTAACTTCTGTGAAAATACAGTCTATTAAGCAAAATCCTTTTGTAGCCTCAACAAAATAGGAGGAGCTTATATTTGGCAGCTTTAATAGCCTCCCATTCAAAACATTCTAAATCTATCTTTTCTACTAAAGGAAACCAAATACTTAACGGATTGCGAAAAAGTTGTTCATTGTGTTTGGAATCCCTATAAACAGAAAAAACGTCTAACATAAACAAATCCCAGATTTTATGAACCCATTGTGCTACCGTAGGAATTGCTTTTTCTTTCCAGGATCTGGCTATAAGAATTTTTGCCACAGTAAGCAACATTCCTATTAATTTTCTCCTTTTTATAGACGGACCATTTTCGGGCCAAAGACGTAAGAGAACAATCATAGGATCTAAAGGTAAGTCATAGTTGGTTAATTTGCATATACATTGTACTATCTGAGTCCAAAATCCTTGAATTAGTTTACAAGACCACCAATTATGTATATATGTAGCACGTTACCCGCATTTTTTCCAACAAAAAGGGGTTAAACCTGGAATTATATGAGCTAGTTTGACGGGAGTCATATACCATCTCAATGTAACTTTTAAGTTAGCCTCTAGAGCATATAATGACTTGGACATCGAATTATGGGCCTGCCATATGTCCTCCCATTGATCTTCTGTAATCACACAGTTTAAATCCGTTGCCCACGCTTTTTGATAAGTTAACACATCTAATTTTCGACCTATCAATAGAATTTTATAAATTTTGGATATTAGCCAACGTTTTGATAAGGTTTAAATAATAGTTGTTCAAAGTCATTGAGAGGTTTTTGTATTGAAGATTGAAATGCGGAATTTTCTATAATTTTCTATAAAGTGTCTGACTGTATCCTGACTGCCTCGCCCCTGCCTAGCCCCGCATCGTGACACCCTCCGCCCCTCCCCTGTTTCCGCCTCTCTCTCTTTAGATGGACGCCCTCTCCCTGTTCTGTTTTCTTTCCCTCCTTCTCCAAAGACAAAAGAGGATGTGTCCTGCCGCTCAGGCAAACTTTAAAAAAGCCAGAGAGAGCATAAGAAGTAATAAGTAAATATAAAGGACTAGGGGATTCCCCCTCTTCTTTAAAAGGCCTCAACTTCCAGAGCCGTTGGACCTCCCCCGGTGTCCGGTGCAGGGAAGCACGCATGCGTGGGAGGCGTCCTCTGAGTCCAGAGTATTAACTGGAGCCAGGACTCTGTAATCAGCCGGCAATTAGGAACACAGGGAATGGGGTTTAAAGGAAGCTCTCTTCACTACCTACCTCGTGCTGGCAACTGATCACATGATTGAATCGCTGCACCTCGGACCTTGCATCTTGTTTCCTGACTTTCTGCTTGACTCCCTCGGCTTTTTGACTCTGGACTGCGTGACATCGTTCTTCTGGCTCCCTGACCTTGGAATGTGTAACCTGACTCTGAACAACGGCTTTCGGCTTTACAACTCGGACTGCCAATCTCTGGTAAAGCTTAGACTGTGCAAGTGACCTAATATTTTGGATTACGCTTTTGTTTCTCTGCCTATCTGGTGCTCTGACCTCAGCCTGTGTTTTTGGATACTCTGTGCCTTGCCTAGCCCGCCCTGCCAGGGCAATTGTGACACCCGCCTTGGGACGCCACAGCCATGGGAGGGGCTGCGCCCGGAGCCCAGGGTGGGCTTGACACTTACCTGCTAGTAGCCCACCACATGGTATCCTTCAACTGGCCATCATTCTTCTCTTGACGAGGGTGTCCAAGAAAGGTCTTTTTGCTTTCCCATCCAGTAGCGTCACAGGGTTTTCAAGGTAAGAGATGTATCAGGGGTCCTTTGCCACTGCCTGCCTCTGCATAGCGACCATGGTGGTGTTCCTTGCTGGGCTGCCATCCAAGTCCTAACCAGGGCTGACCCTGCTTAGCTTCTGAAAACGGAGGAGATCCGAGTAGCCAGAGCCATCCAAGCCTGTCCCAGAAGGGCCCAGCTCTTTTATAAATCTCTGTTAGGGCTGCCATCTTAAACAATTTTACACAGCTTCCTAAAACAAACACTGGCCCCGTTCACACACCGAATTTGCCATGGGAGAGCCACGAATGCTGGGCGAATTTTTAGGGCGCGATCACACCGCAACATCTGGCAAGCGTAGCGCACCCGTGGCCAACCTGTGTCATGCCGCCGAAGCTGCGCAGTTAAAAAGTATCTCAACAAATGTACTAACAAATGGATTGCCACAGGCTGTCGACGGAAGCATTCCCTGTGATCATGCCGGCACGCGGCTTCCCCCCGGCTGTCCTACTTGACGCGCACGCGCTGATGGATAAAATTGTGGTGTGCCGCCATCGCGTCTGATTGCGTTCTGGTGGGTCTAATTGCGTCGGCGCAAAGAGCCACGCCTCCCCTCGGCATTATCTGCCCCGTGTGACCGGGGCCTCCAATCCACTAACAATTTAAAGGTAAAGGTTCCCTTGCTCGAAAGCCAGTCGAATCCAACTCTAGGGTTGCGGTGCTCATCTCCGTTTCAAAGCCGAAGAGCCAGCACTGTCCGAAGACGTTTCCGTGGTCATGTGGCCGGCATGACTAAACACCAAGGCGCACGGAACGCTGTTACCTTCCCACCAAAGTGGTACCTATTTATCTACTTGCAGTTTCTTGCTTTCGAACTGCTAGGTTGGTAGGAGCTGGAACTAGAGACGGGAGCTCACTCCGTCATGCGGCACCTGGGTCTCGAACTGCTGAACTACTGATCTTCCACAGCCTGCAGTTCAGCATCTTAACCACTTGAGCCACAATTTACACTCCCTTAAAAAAAGGGTTTAGTATTCACGACAGTTTTCAAAAAAAAGCTTGTCATCTGAAGGAGCACACACCCTGTCAGCAGCCAGTAGGGGGAAATGTTTTTCTGAGTAAACGGATACAGCATCAAGATTTGTGCAGGGGTGTGCCGTTGTGTGTAACAAGCATCCCCCCCCGACACTGGGAAATATTGCAGATGGAGGGTAATGTGGATCTCTTCCTCCCTCCCCAAGCAGAGACGGGTGTCGGTTCTATGATTTCACAAAATGTCAGCCATGCTGAGTGCACAAATGTTAAAACAGGAGATGCAGACGCACATTGCGGAGAGGGACATTCAGGGTCCCCGGGGGTCCCCCAAAAAGGATTTGTGATCCCAGCGAAAAAGGACCTGGACGCAGCCAGTGTGCTGCAGTGGCCAAGAGTCTGACTCCAGCTCGAATCAGGACACAGAGTGAGACGACTCAGCTCTTTTATGGCCTCGGATCCCCTCACCTGTAAATATGGGGATGATGATTGACAGTGGCCTACCTCATAGGGCAAGGGTATTTTGTGTGAATTGCTTTGGATGCTCTAAAGCAGGGGTCATTTCATAGAAAAAGTGGTGCAGGAGCTCATTAGCATAACTTATTTGCATATGCCACACCCCCTGACATCACCGGAAGTGTGTCAGAAGGCAACCCCCACCGCTCAGGCTCCACTGGACTGTTTTGGATTGCTAGCTATTGGGGGGGGGGGAACGTGCAGATCTGTCCTCACAGAGGAGGGAGAGCTTGTACCTGAATAAAACTTGGTCTTAAAGGTGCCACTGGAGTGTTTTGGACTGGGGGGCTGGAGGGGGGCTCTGCAACTTATCTGGCTGCTTCTTGCTCTGACTGAGGGCTGCTGGGAGCAGGGGGTGGGACTTGTTGCATGTGCCCGCCCCCTGGGGTCTTTACTGCCGGAGCTCCACTCCTGTGTGCTCCTGCAGGAAATGACCCCTGCTCTAATGAGATTAAGTCCTTTTCTTGGTATTATGGTCTTGTGTACTGGGAGTCCACCAACTTCACATAAAAAGAGCATGTGCTACTAGCTATCCCCCATATATGTACGGTCACCATGTTCTGTGAAGGGGGACAACATTTGTATTTACCATGCACGTACAGTTTCAGCTATGAACCAACTACTGGAGAGCCAGTTCGGTGTAGTGGTTAAATGCATGGACTCTAATCTGAGAGAACCGGGTTTGATTCCCCACTCCTCCACAAGCAGCTGCTGGTGTGACCTTGGGTCAGCTACAAGTTCTTTCAGAGCTGTTCTCTCAAAGGCAGTCCTTGAGAGAGCTCTCTCAGCTCCACCTACCTCACGGGGTATCTGTAGTGGGGAGGGGAAGGGAAAGGAGATTGTAAGCCTGAGACTCCTTCAGGTAGTAAAGGGTGGGGTATGACTCCAATCTCCTCCTCCTCCTCTTCTTCTTTTCACAGTTTGTGTTCACACATAGCAAGGCTGTACATACATAATAAATACATGTACTGTGTTCACACAACAGAGCAACTGGACATATTGGAAGGGTTGTGGGTAGCATTCTCTCCCATATATATATATGAGAGTTAAAGTTAAAATGTTAAAGTTAAAATGACTGAACTGAGGCTATTGTACTTTGGTCACACTATGAGAAGACAAGAATTACTGGAAAAGACAATAATGTTAAGAAAATTTGAATGCAACCAGTGTTCCCTCTACGCTGTACGCCTCCAGGCTAGCCTGATCTCATCAGATCTCGGAAGCTAAGCAGGGTTGGCCTTGGCTAGTATTTGGAAGGGCGACCTCCAAGGAATACCAGAGGTCTGGTGCAGAGGCAGGCAGTGGAAAACCACCTCTGAAATGTCTCTTGTCTTAAAAAACAGGTCTAGCTTGACCACCTAGTGGTGCTAGTAGAGGCCCAGTTTGGTGCAGTGGTTAGGAGCGCGGACTCTAATCTGGGAGAACCAGGTTTGATTCCCTACTCCTCCACATGCCGCTGCTGGAGTGACTTTGGGTCAGTCACAAGTTCTCTGAGAGCTCTCTCAGCCCCACCTACCTCACAGGGTGTCTGTTGTGGGGAGAGGATGGGAAAGGAGCTTGTAAGCCGCTCTGAGACTCCAAGTGAAGGGCGGGGTATAAATCCAATCTCCTCCTCCTCCTCCTCAAGAGCTAGAACTACTGGCTGCCAGACAATCTTAGGATCTCCTGGCTATTCTACACACTCTGCCATATGATCATTATTGGCCCCGGTCACACAGGCCAGATATCGCGGAGGGAGGCGTGGCTGTTTGTCCTGGAGTGAACTACCGCGCGGCAGCGGGATCAAACGTCCCGCCGACGTCCCGTGGTTGGGGGAGGAGGTGCCGGGGAGGTCACTCCTGCGGCGCGGCAAAGAAGCGGATCGGCGGGGTTTTTTTTACCCAAGTGTTCACATGCTCCATTTGGTGCTTGTGCACATTCCCTGGAGACTTTTGAAAAAAAAAAAAAAATGCCACCGGAAACGTGATCAGACGCCCGCCCTTGCCCCGCAATTTCCGGAAACTAGTACATCGGAGGTACTAGTTTTTTACCCCGCATCTTCGGCGGGAAGCCTCGGGTGAGCCACGGGAGCTTTACGCTTCCCAGATGTGGCGCTGTGATCGCGCCCAGAAAATCCACCTATCTTCCGTCTCTGTAGCGTGGCTAATGCTCCGTGTGACCGCAGCCATTAATAATTATTATTGTGTGTGTGAGCTCAATAACACTGGAAGCCCCGCTCAGCAGCAATCTGGAGCCATACAGGGTCTTGCACTGCCCATGGCCCATTTTAAGAGTACAGCAGTTCTATTCTGCTCAGGATGTGAGCTGCTCCGCTTAGTGCGAAGGGGGGGATTAGAATACAGAAGGCAACAGGAAATGAGGAAGACCCACCATAAAATGGATTGACTCCATCAAGGAAGTTGTGGCCCTCAGTTTGCAAGCCATGAACAAGTCTGTAAATGACAGGCCATTTTGGAGGTCATTAATTCATAGGGTTGCCGTGACTTGGAAGAAGAAGAAGAGATTGGATTTATACCCTGCCCTTCACTTGGAGTCTCAGAGCGGCTGACAAACTCCTTTCCCTTCCCCTCCCCACAACAGACACCCTGTGAGGTGGGTGGGGCTGAGAGAACTCTGACACAAACTGCTCTTTTTCAAGGACAGCTGTGCCAGAGCTTGTGACTGACCCAAGGTCACATCAGCAGGTGCAAGTGGAGGAGTGGGGAATCAAACCCGGTTCTCCCAGATTAGAGTCTGCGCAACTTAACCACTACACCAAACTGGCTCTCTGGAAGAGATGTGATGGCACTGAACACACACACACAAACACACACAAAGTCCTATCAAGAGTCATTTCCCCATTTAATTTCCCCAATCGGGACCCAAAATGGCTTACATAATTATCCCTTCCTTCATTTTGTCCTCACAACAACCCTGTGTGTGATTGGCCCAAGGTCACCCAGTGAACTGCCATGGCAAAAGTAGGCATTGGAACCCGAGTCTCCGAGATACTAGTCCGACATTCTTTTTCTTTTCTTTTTAAATCATTTTTATTGCTTTTTATCTCTACACACTACAGGGTATAGGGAAAGGGAATAAACTAAACTAAAATACAGAGCAAGCAGGGATTAAAAAAATTCTAAAATTTGATTATCTAATGTTTCCTCATTATTTAGCTTTTACATAATTGGAGATTAAAAGTTAGTATTTCTATTTTAAGCAGTACAAACAAAGTTAACTGTAGTGTGTGCATCTTCGTAAATAGAGAAAGACGAGAAAAAACAGACTTCCAGGATAGGGTTGTTTAGCTGATTTTTTTCCTTCCACGTTTGTTCTTATCAAACGGCAGCTTGACCTTAAATGATTTAGGATCTGCGACTCATAATTCTGATTCAGAGTCAAAATCTTCTTCAGAGGAGCTACTTGGAGAGCTATCACTGCTTCGGGAACCATGTTCTTCTGTGACGATATTGTCCTCTCCTTTTCCTTCTCCTCTTTCTTTTGCTAGGCTTTGATGCTGTTCCAAAAATGCCTTTGCTTTAAGGACAGAGTCAATCTTTCTTTTTTTCCCTTTTTGAAGTGGAAGATAAATCCTTCCGGGATTATCCATCTGTAGGGAGTGGAATTTTTCTGTAGAAATAAAGTCAGGTTTTTGTATTATTTCCTCCGCTTTCTCACCTCAAATAGAACCTCTTTTAAAACTTTCACTTCTTCTCCTTGGATCTTTCAGGTTATTCCATTAGTCGTCTTCAGTATCATATATCTTGTTGACCTTATAGAGAATTTCACAAATACTTCACCAGGCAGTTTATTTTTCTTAACAAATTCTGAATAGGTTTGGTATACCATATCCAGGTCGCTTTCTAAAAGTTCCGCTTTACAGCCTGCCACAGAAGCTAGGGCTTCGCTTAAAATCTCTTTCATGTTCTCATCTTTTTGTTCTGGAACACCTTGAAATCTCAGGACGTATGCTGACCGTTCCAGCTGAAGTTGTAATATCTGTTGTTTCTCAGAGGTCCTCTCTTTTTCCAGTGCCTCCATTCTCTGGTTCAGTACATTGGTCTTCTCATCAACCTTTTCCAGCTTTTTAGTTGTCTTCCCTGTTCTTGCATTGGTTTCTTTCAGTTCTTTTTGTAGAGCTTCAAAGTTATTGTTCAAGTTAGTCATCTGGTCCAGATGCGGCACAGTGGCTAGTTTGACATTCTTAACCACTATACCACAGCCAGTTTGGTGTAGTGTTTAGGAGTACAGACCAGTGTTCCCTCTAAGATGAGTTAGTGTGAGCTAGCTCACGGTTTTTTTACCCTCCACCTCACACATTTTTGTCTTGCCTCAGGAAGGATAGCTCCAGAGCAAACTAAGTTATGCAGTAGCCAAGTCACTCGCTCACAACTTTAATGCCAGTAGCTCACAAAGTAGAATTTTTGCTCACAAGACTCCACAGCTTAGAGGGAGCATTGGTGCAGACTCTAATCTGGGAGAACCGGGTTTGATTCCCCACTTCTCCACATGCAGCTTGGGTCAGTCACAGTTCTCTCAGAGCTCTCTCAACCCCACCTACCTCACAGGGTGCCTGTTGTGGGGAGAGAAAGGGAAGGTGATTGTAAGCCGCTCTGAGACTCTGAGTGAAGGGCGGGGTATAAATCCAGTCTCCTCCTCCTTCTCTCACTGCCATCTCTCACTGCCATCTCTAGCTCTCGCTCGTCACTGAAACAGATCAAGGGAGCAAACAGATCTTGGGCAGAGCGATACATTGACCCCCCAGAACTCCGTAGGAGCCATGGAGAACCAAGCATAGTTCTTGTATTTTCCTGGCCCTGCCCCTTGGTCTTGTTCCTAGGTCACACTAAAGTGTGACAGCAGGTTGCGGAAGTGGCTGCCCCCCATATTTTTATGTAAGATGCCCTGAGCCTGCTTCGGCAGGGAGGGCGGGGTATAAATGGAATAAATACATAAATATAGAGCCCGTTGAAGTACAAAGACCTGATCTAGATTTCAGGACCCACCAGGAGAGGATTTTGCACCAAGATGGTTAAAGGACAACCCAAATCCACTTAGCATCCTTGTGTCATCCAAGCCTTAAACTATCTGGGAATGGAATATTTAAAGCACTACCTTTTCCCCACCAAGAAACTGCCCATCCAAGGAGATCTTCATCGGAGGCCATGATCTGCACACCCCCTACTGTTAGAAATTAGGTTGGAGACAGTCAGAGATACGACCTCTGCTGAGGTGGTTGCCTCCACCTCTTCTGAGGCAAATTTGCCGGGTGCTGAGGTTGCTATCACAGAATAGAATCACAGAGTTGGAAGGGGGCCAGACAGGCCATCTAGCCCCCCCCCCCCCCTCTAATTCAAGTATAAAAAGCCAGACAGGCCATCTAGCCCCCCCCCCCCGCTTAATGCAGGATCAACCTAGAGCAGTGGTGGCGAACCTATGGCACGGGTGCCAGAGGTGGCACTCAGTGCCCTCTTTGTGGGCACACGTGCCATCGCCCCAGCCAGGCCCAGACCACTATTAAAGTGTGGAATTCTCTGCCAAATAATTTTAAGTAAATGAAAGCATTTGGGATTGCTTTCCTTCCTTTTTTTGGATCATCTTAAGTTAATATGTATGGGTTGTTTTTTCTAAAGTATTCAGGTTAAATTGCCGTGTTGGCACTTTGCGATAAATAAGTGGGTTTTGGGTGGCAGTTTGGGCACTCGGTCTCTAAAAGATTTGCCATCACTGACCTAGAGCATCAGGGGGAGCTCACCACCTCCCGAGGCAGCTGATTCCCCAGTTGCACAGCTCTGTCTTCCTAATATTCAGCCAGAACCTTCTCGCCTTTAATTCAAACCCATTCCTGCAAGTCCTCTCCTCTGCTGCCAACAGGAACCGCTCCCTGCCCTCCTCTAAGTGACAGCCCTTCAGATACTTCAGGAGAGCCATCCTGTCCCCCCTCAACCTCTTCTTCTCCTGACTGAACATTCCCAAGTCCCTCATGTTTGCACCAGGTAAATGTCAGAGTGAGAAGATATGAGGTGTCAGATTCAGATGATGGTCATCTAAGTGACAGCTGACAGTCCTCATGCTAGCAGCTCTGGCTGGAGTGAACCGGTTCTGACTGGCTTTGTGATAGCAGTATCAGAATGACTCAGCAGCCAGTGCTGATTGGTTGATGTAAATATATAAGCATTCACTGTACAGTCCACTTTACCCTCTTTGATGTATTGGTGTATGGCGGAGCACCTTGTCAGTTGAATTGATGACTGGTGTATACCTGCACTGCTTAACAGGACCTTTTGTAAATAAAACCTTGTAAATATTCCTTCCCACCCAACTGGGTGGACATTGGACTCTTTTGGGACTTGGCTCTGCACTATTCTGAGAAACTCCGCTCTGGTGGTAACTCACCAGCCACTAACACCACTCCCTAACAGTGAAAACTGTCACCATTATTTGCTTCTGATGACAAATAAACAGTATATGATCCTAGCGCCTTTCTTTTACTGCCGTCGCTCTTCACATTTAAGACTTGAGGGGGGATTGTTCAAAAGCATTTTGAATATCTTTATCTGCATTGTTGAAAATGAATCGTAACTCGCTTTGCATGCAAGATTGAAGTTTTGAGAATAGGCTTAGGGTGGCTGGTGGGGGGGAGGAAGGCCTCCTCGACATGCGTTTCTGCATCCCGACGGAACGGGCTGTCTGCTCATGACGCAGGGGCCAGGCACGGGGACACAGCTGCTCTTCGCCATGACTGGTCACGGACTCGCTCGAAATAACCGTGAGAGAGAATCCAAAGGGCTGGCAGTGGAAAAGAGTAACGTGATTCACAAAGTCCAGGTAAGCCATGTCCATCCCCCACCCCTCTTGCCAACCCACACATGGTGACGGACGGGAAAGGGCGCCTGTGGGTCACGCCCCGCTCTTCTGCTCATGGCCGCTCCCTGCCAATGCATCGTTTGCGTGTGTAAAGGGTCAGATTGAATTTCATTTCGATGGGCAGCCCAGGGGATAATTTTAGCTGTTCCTCGGCTTTGACTGTCTTGCCTCCCACCCACCCACCCACCCACCCTCACAGCTGATGTAGAAAACTCGTCAGGACTTCCTTGCAGCTGGCCTGGCTGTGAGTTGGAGAGAACATAAGAACATAAGAGACGCCAATGTTGGATCAGGCCAAAGGATACCTTGTGGCTAATAGCCACTGATGGACCTCTGCTCCATATGCTTATCTATTGCCCTGGGTTATTTGGATCCTGTTTTTCTGTGGACTTAGCCTCGACTCGAACATGGAGAAACTCCAGAGTGATAGGCAAATGCAGAAAGGGCCATTGTCTGACTTTAATCACCATTCCACACTGGAAATAATTTGTCCTGTGTGAACGTAAAAGCCAAGATCTTTTTTAGTTAAAGATATCCTAGAAAGCAGGGGCTGCGGTGGCTCAGAGGTTAAGACGCTGAACTGAAGACCGGAAGGTCGGTAGTTCGGCAGGTCACTCGTCGTCAGTGAAATATACTGGGTTTGAGACGCATATAGTGATCAGCTCATAGTTTATTAGTGATTTCAGCTTAACTCTAAGAGAACTCTAGCAGGGCTGGAGCCCTGCTTATATGCATGCAAAACACCACAACAGAGGCAGCACACAGTAAGGCGATTCACCAGGGGGATGTCTGGTCGTGCTACGATGGATTAAAAAGATTGGGATAAAATTCAAGCTGGCATAATGACAGGATTAGCTGCCCGTCTGAACGTACCCTTAGACAAATAAATATTAGCAAACGAATAAATATCATTGGACAAATAATATTATCAATATCTGGTTTTACCCCTTTGGTTTTTATTTTTGGCAGTCTCATTTAATGTTAGTAAAAAGCAAATTTGAATATTTTTCAATAAAAATTTGTGTGTAATATTTGTTCATGTCTTGCGGCTTTCAAACATCTGAGGTTTTTTCTATTTGGCTCTTAATGTTAACCAAGTTTGGCCACACCTGGCATAAAGGCTATGTTAGGAACTGTTGGTCTACTTAATCAATTCATCAGGAATTGCAGCCGTAATTGATTTGCTTTGTTACCTAAGACGAGCTTCGCTGGATCAGATCAAGGGTCTATATAGCCCAGCATCCTGCTTCCTACAGCGGCCAGCCAGATACCTGGAGAGTTCACAACCAAGAGAACAAAGATCTAAACTCCCCTTTGTTGCCCATCAGCAACTGGCATAGAGAGAGGTATACTGCCTCTGAGCATGGAGGGTCCCCATTTAGTCATTGCAGCTAGCGCCACTGGTGGCTCTCTCCCCTGTACATTTGTCAAATCCTTTCTTAAAGCTGGGATCCATAAATACACCCTGTGGCAGTGAGTTCCACAAGATGGTTAGCAGGGGTCGTTTCGTAGAGAAAGAGCTAGGGGAACTCATTAGCATAACTCATTAGCATATGCCACACCCCCTGACATCAGGGGCCCGGCGGTGGACCTGCAAGGCCAGCGGGAGTGTGAGGAAGCCCCGCCAAGGCCCTCCCTGGCCCCAGGCAGGCAGGGGTGGGGAGAGGCGGGGAGGAAGCAACTTACCCTCCCTCTTCTCCTGCCTCCTCCTGGCTGAATGAGGGCTGGAAGCGGGGCGGCCGGAAGCAGGGGGTGGGGCTTCGTCATGTCCCCCACCCCCCTGCACCTCACCCAGGGGAACTGCGTTCCCCCGCGATCCCCCCCCGGTTAGGCAGCGAGCAGTTAAACGCATTCTTCCGCATTCATCTCAATGCTCACATTTCGTATGACTGAAGCACCTGCGTCACCAGTATGTGCTTGCCCTGAGATCTTTTGCTGAGTCCTTGTCAGCAAACCCGAGCCTTGGAAGCAAGTTGAATGACCGTGTGGGATAAGGGCAGACTTTGGAATGCTCCTTCTCAGGGGTTGTTGGAGCTTGTGACTCATAACCTTCAAGAGGTTTGGATAAAGTGTTTTGAAGGGCGTTTGGAGAGGAGCGGGCTTTGGTAAACTTGCTGGAATGTATTCTGATGTTCAAACAGTGCGTAGGGCTGGACTCAGATCTGGGAGGCCCCAATTCACATCCCTGCCCAGTCATGAATGTCCCTGTCTGACCTTGGTCCAGTCGTGCATTTTCAAGTTCAACCACGCCTGCTGTGACGATACAGTGGGAACGAAAGAACTATGCATCCCACCCTGAACTCCTGGGGCAGAATAAGCAGCACGGGAAAGGCAGCGAGGTTCCTTCTTACTTTTTATTGCTGCTTTTTAAAAAATTTAAACCTTTGACGCTGCTGGGTGGTTGTTTTTGGGGCTGTTGGGTTTTTTGGGGAGGACATTTGGGGGGATATTTTTTAATATGTGCATGTGTGCATGCGTGCGTGTGCACCTGGAAGTCATGGTGGCCCTACTGGTGGCCTGGAGGATATTAAGAGAGGCAGGGCCTCTGGGGGGGGGGGCAGCAAGGCCATTTGGCCCGGGCTTCACATTCTTGCCCCCCCCTCAGATTTACACTTTTGATGTTAACTCTTAATTTGGCTGTAGTTACAGACACAGAAATACTAGCCTTCCCAACCTCCCATTTTCGGCAGTGGGCCTCAACAATGGAAGTGGCCCAGGCCTCTCTTTACCTCTGTGAGGACCTGACTGTTGGCTTCAGCTCTCGTTCTGCTGTACGAGCCCTTCTTAAAATCATGTTGGGATGATTTTCTGCTGTTCTGTGGTGTCTCCTCATTCTTGTTCCTTTCCTTACCTGAATAACAGCAGATGAGATAGGTGAAGCAGGTGCAGTTTCCAAGTGACATCACTGATTGTACGGTATGATTCTTGTTAGTCACATTCCTAGACACTTGTGGCGCTCCCAAACTCAGCCGCCCGCCTGTGCCACATGTTTTCCAGATCCTAGTGCACTTTCCTGGGTACATTTTAACTCCGCATCTTTGGCAGGACGCCACGGGTTGGCCACGGGTGTGCTACACTTCCCAGATGTTGCGGTGTGATCACGCCCCGAAAATCCGCCTGACTTTCGTGCCTTTCGCGCGGCAAATCCTCCATGTGACCGAGGCCAATATTCTTTTTCTTACTGTATTAAATGTAAACATTTAAAATAGAATACTACTAATTTTGTACCATTGTTTTCGCACGTCTTCATTTTTTAATTTATGGGGGGCCCCCTCAAAAATGGAAGTGGCCCGGGCGTCTCTTGACCTCAGCGGTGGCTGAATAAAGCCTGCCCCCGCCTCTGATATTCCAAGGAGGTCTCCCATCCAAGTTCTTGCCAGAGTTGACCCTGCTTAGTCTATAGCTACACAAATGCATCCTCACGTCCAGAGAACTTACATGAGCTTTGGTAAAGGGAACTCTGGTGAAACAGGGATCCCCACAAAGAATTAATTGCCTGGTCTGAGGACTAACGTCTGAAGGACATATTGCTTGTCCTTTCTCATCCTTTTCAGGAAGCCCACCTTAGGATTCTAGCAACTAATACCTCACAGGAAATTTCTCCATTCCAGAGATCTGACAAGGCTTGCCTGGGCTATTCAGGTCAGGGCTTGGGGGGTATGTGTGTGTCATTTTAAGTAATTTTTTAAAAATTAATTACGTCAGTGCTTTGTTTTTATTCTTTGTCAGTCCTCTTTGGCATTCTTTGTTTGGTAGAAAGCATCCTTAACTAAATGAGTGAATGAATACTTTACTGTGGCACTGGAAGGGGAAAAAACCCAGGTATTTACTGGTTTTAATGTTGTAAGCTGCCCTGAGCCGCTTCGGCGGGAGGGCGGGATAAAAATCTAATAAATAAATAAATAAATAAATAAATAAATAAAAGTGCCTCAAGCATTTTTTTTCTTTTTAAAAGATTTTATTGATTTTTTTACAGATAAAAAGAGGTCCAGACACTACAAATACAAGAAGACTAACACATAACAGGCAAGAAGCATGTACTCAATATATCTGCTTGAATTTTACATAATTAGAATCATTCTTTTATGCACCTAGACCAGTTTAACAAATTAGAGTATATAAAAACATTTTTATAGTTACACAGTACCACTGTGAAGATATTTCTCAATCCATTTATATAGCCTTGACCATGTTTTCTCAAAGATTTCTTCTTTTTTATCTTGTAGTTGTAAAGTTAGTTTGTCCATTTCCACTGTTTCAAGTAATTTGTAGATTATTTCTTCTTTTGATGGGACTTCTTTTCTCCAATATTTTGCATACAAAATCCTAGCCATCCTTATAACTAGGGGTCATTTTGTAGAAAAAGAGGTGCAGGAGCTCATTAGCATCACCGGAAGTGTGTCGGAAGGCAACACCCACCGCTCAGGCTCCACTGGAGTGTTTTGGATTGCTAGCTATTGGGGGGGGGGACATGCAGATCTGTCCTCACAGAGGAGGGAGAGCTTGTACCTGAATAAAACTTGGTCTTAAAGGTGCCACTGGACTGTTTTGGATTGCTAGCTGGGGGGGGGGGCACGCACAGATCTGCCCTCACACAGATCTGTGCTAAGAGAGAGAGGGAAAGAAAGAGGGAGAGACGGAAAGGAGAAGGAAAAAAGGAGGAAAAGAAAGAAATAGGAGAGAAAGAGGGAGAGAAGGAGCAGGGGGCGGGGCTTGTTGCATGTGCCCGCCCCCTGGGCTCTTTACTGCCGGAGCTCTGCTCCTGTGCGCTTCTGCAGGAAATGACCCCTGCTTATAACGTGTATAATCATATAAGCATTTGGTTTTTTAAAACGCTCTGTAAAGCGCCTCAAGCATTTTCCATTGCCTCAAGCAGATTACATCATCATTTTGGAAGACACCCCGTTTGAGGCTTGACCCATACTGGGAGGGAGGTCCCACGGGGACACTTTCATCCACTGAGTCACCCTGGTTTTAATTGCCTGTCAGCAACCAGTCGGTGGGACGTGCATTGTCACGTACATCAGGATAAAAACTGAAAGGGCACAGATGACTCATTCCAGCTCTGGGTACCATGGAGGTTTAACTCCTGACACAAACACATGATGGGGTGAAGGCAATAAAAGATAACGGTTGTTTTTCCTCTCGGCAGGCCTTACCCATGCACACAAAAAAGGTGTGAACTCAGGGCTGGGTCTGTTTGCTCACATACATCTTGAATTCCAACCACCTGCTAGTGTTCAGTCTCGGCAAAAGGAAAAATGCAATCCCTTTGATTGCAAGATAACCACCAAAGTTCAGCTGAAAAGATGTAGCACCCCATTTTAATGTGGACCGCTTTCTCGGTTACGGCCAATCTGCATCTATGTAATTATCTCGCAATGGGAAATCAGACTGCTTCTCTTGCTATGCATTTCATAAAGCTAACTGGCAATGAAACCTAATGGGCCGTTTTTGCTTGTCTTAACTTTCTCCCCAAGTCTTCCTTTGTCCCCCAGCGAAATATCTAAGGTTGCCAGGTCTGGGTTGAGAAATAGCTGGAGATTTCGGGGGTGGAGCCTGAGGGGGGCAGGATATGGGGAGGGGCTTCAGTGGGGTATAAGGCCATAGAGCCCACCTTGTAAAGCGGCCATTTTCTGCAAGCGAACTGATCTGTTACCTGGGGATCAGTTGTAATACCAGATCTCCAGTAACCACCAGGATGTTGACAACCCTATATCTAACCCTTCTGGGAGTCTGTTTACTTACCACAAATTAGAAAAGATGCCTTTACACATTTATCCCCTATTTTGACATATTGATTACTTTGCTGTCCTTTCCCCCCTTAACAAAAGAACTGCTGACTTTGTAACCTTAGCTTGTTATTTAGTTTTTGTCTTTGCCAGGGGCCATTTCCTGCGGGAGCGTGTGCCCAGGGGGCGGACACATGCAACAATCCCCATCCCCTGCTCCCAGCAGCCCTCAGTCGGGCCACGAGGAGCAAGAGGAAAGCCAGGTAAGTTGTAGAGCCCCCCCCCCGCCTTCAGGTAGAAGCTCTCCCTCCTCTGCAAGGACAGATCTGCACGTTCCCCCCCCCAATAGCTAGCAATCCAAAACAGTCCAGTGGAGCCTGAGCGGTGGGTGTTGCCTTCTGACACACTTCTGATGTCAGGGGGTGTGACATATGCAAATGAGTTATTCTAATGAGCTCCTGCACCCCTTTTCTATGAAATGACCCCTGCTTCCATCCAAATTGTTGGGTTTTGTGAGATTGAGAAAAATTGTATTTAGCAGAGATAAAATAGCTTAGCAGTGCCAGAATAAAATAATTCAGACTCAGAGTCCATGTGTGATTAAAATATAAAGTTTTTACTAAATTCTAGCATAGGGAAGGGTAACTGGGATGAAAATAACAACGGAGCTAAATGGCTACATCTTTACTCTACAAAGGACAAGACTAGAAGAGAGCAGATATGGCTTCTCTTACTTCTTCTTGAGAACAGCAAAGACGGGAAGAGGAGCCATAAAATGCTAAAACACTTTGACACTATCACTCCAATCAAACTTCTAGATCAGGGACAAAAAATTCCTGGGCTTCTACTCCTAAAACAGCATTGATTACATGAAACACATGTGACTTCCTGTGAGCAACACAAACAAACATTTAACCCCAGATAGACTGAGTGTTTTCAACTTGTAATACCCAACACAAATACTGGACATGGCTGCTCCCGCTTCGCTCCCAAGGACTGACAAGCCGAGGCCAACCTGGGTTAATTGACCTGCTTTCCCCCCTAGACAAATAAATATTTTGATTTGGTAGTTTTCTCTGTTTTGACATGGGTCATTAGTAAGCTTTGCTACTCAGAAAAGCCTTCTGCCGCCTGGAAGCTTGTTTTCCTTTATAACAGTACGGGAAAAATGTGAATGGTAGTCCAGAAAGCCGTGTAAGTTTAATATGTAGATGCAACAAAGTTGGTTTTACTTTTATCTGTTTGAACAGGAGGAACCTTTGCCTGTATGAACAGAAAAGAAAGGTAGAAGCAGCGATGCGGTGTTGTAACAGTTTAAAGAGTCTAAGAATTTTCTGGTCTGTGGGCAACTGAAAAACACTGATTGGTGGTGCAGCACAAGAGACCATAAATTTATATGCTTCTTTATTCAGTGTACAATACTTGTATTACGCAAGCAATTCAACAGGGGCTTACAATTGACACAAAGATACGGACATCATAACATCTCACACACTGAATCCAAGTGCTCCATTATTTTAAAAATGCATACATTTGCACCAATGAAATATAAAAGGTTTCTTAAAAAAAAAAAAAAAACTTGTCCAGGGCCAAATTGTCAATAAGTTACCTTTCAATTATATACAAAGCTTTGTTTTCCAAAGGACAGTATCAGAAAGTCTACACATTTCTATTAATACAGTATTTACATCAAATCTGTACAAGGACCTTCCAGTTTTCCACAGACCCTGAAAAGCAAGAAGAAAAATAAAATCAACGTTCAAAGTATATACAAGAAAAGAGGCAGCTGTTGCTCTAAGGGAAGGGAGAAAACACATCATAGTCAAAATATATCCACCTATGAAGCGTTAAGAAGCTTGTTCTGTATCTCTTCAAATACTTCCATGTAAAGAGCGTCTCTGGACTTCAGTCCATCCAGATAAACTATAGAAAGAGCAAAGAATTGACAGTGAGCAGTTTTGCTTCCAGCGGTTTTGGTAGACGAGTTAATTTAAAACTCAGGAGGATGAATATAGAGATCTGTTCCTCTAGCTAGAATTATAAATTACATTTAAAATTGTCCTTTTAGTGCTTAGGATGGGTAGGCCCTCAGTGCAGTGCTATGGGACACGATCGTGAATAGTCACTTTGCAGTTGAGATTCAAGCTGCGATCGCACACACTAAATCGGGGGTGTCAAACATGCGGCCCGGGGGCCAAATCAGGCCCCCGGAGGGCTTCTATCAGGCCCTCAGTGGAACTGGCTGTCTTCCAGTTCTGCTGCTGCTGCGTCATTGTAGGTTTGCAGCTTACGGATACACACCTGAACAGCATACTCAAGATTGTAACAGCACAGACATTCTGGTGCAATCATTCAGAGCAAGAGGTGTCAGTTATCAGACACTGCTAAATAAACAAAATATAATCAAGAGCGCTAATGTTTTAAGGATATTTTTATTTTAAGTTTTTTTAAAAAAACCTTTGTGTTTGTGTCCTTTATAAAGTTTATATCTCCACTACCGGGCATCACATTTTATGACACACATGGCCCGGCCCAACAAGGTCTCATTTATGTCAGATCCTCATAAGAAATGAGTTCGACACCCCTGCACTAAATAAGCCACTTTCAATGCACTTTCCAACTGGATTTTATGATGTGAACTGGCAAAATCCAATTCGAAAGTGCACTGGAAGTGGATTATTTAGTGTGTGTGATCGCAGCCTCACACTGCAATCCTAAATTTAGTTGCACCGTTCTTCAGTCCATTGAAGCCAGTGGACTGAGAATGGTGTAACCCTGCCTAGGACTGCAGCGCCAACATACTGTTACTTCAGGGAAACCTTTCTCAAACTTTGAATGTTGTCAGTATGTGATTCACTGCATTCACTGTCTGTCCCCTAGTCGCAATCAAGTTTTTGCAAACAAGTAAATCTCAAAAGATATTTTTAAATCAGGTGCATGCAATTTGTGTCCCGAATGACTTACCGACATCGACTGCACTGGCCTCCATTTCCTTCCTGTGTTTCAGGTACATGGGCCAGACATGGCCATCGAAGAGACCGGGGGGGTCAGGAACGGTATATCTACGTGTACTGCAAAACCACAGAAAGGAATACGTTGGGATAGAATCTCATTCTTGTCTCAGAAACAGTGCAACTGAGTGGACTCAACAAGTTGAAGGTCTTAATAAACCATGTTTTCTTTAGAAGGTTACCTGCAAGTTAAGTACCATCCCCCCCCCCAAAAAAAACCCCATACCACCTGAAAAGATATTTATTATTTTATGGCTCATTCTTCCATTAAATCTGGACTTAGAGACTGATCTTATAAGAGGAGGAGGAGGAGGAGATTGGATTTACACCCCGCCCTTCACTACCCAAATGAGTCTCAAAGCAGCTCACAATCTCCTTTCCCTTCCCCTCCCCACAACAGACACCCCGTGAGGTAGGTGGGGCTGAGAGAGCTCCTTCAAGGACTGCCCATGAGAGGACAGCTCTGACAGAACTTGTGACTGACCCAAGGTCACACCAGCAGCTGCCTGTGGAGGAGTGGGGAATCAAACCCGGTCCTCCCAGATTAGAGTCTGCGCTCCTAACCACCGCACCAAACCAAACCAATGCATTTATCTGATTTAATGACCGTCATGCTTTGACATCCCAGTCTGACCTGGGACTCAGCATGAGCACGGAATGGAGGACCAACGCAGGGGTGCTACTAGTAGCCACCACAGAGGGTATATGGGTAAATCTGGGAAAGCTGCTCTATAGTGCAGCACTGAGTGGGTGTAAGGGGTACGTGTCTCAGCCACGACAGCGGCAGTTACATCCGCAATTACACATGACTGAGTGGTGTTATTAATTTCCTAGGAAAACAGGTGTGCGTAGGAACAGAAGTTCAACCAGAAGGAAAACAATCTAAATGGTGCAACATGCGGTTATTGTGGAACTAAATAAAGATGGCGTGAAAAGCTCAATATCCTCAGACGGAGGACAACGAGGCAACTGCCCTCACCTTCGTCTTTGTTTGCACTCGTCGTACGGGACTGCCAGATAATACCGTTTGTCGAACAAGTCCATCAGCGGCCTGAGGGAGAAGAAGTGATATTAGGATACGAGCACTTTATCGAGTCTAGGTCACATGGGAAGGTCTCCCGTAAGATCCGCCACGGTTTAGAGATGCCTGTTACAAGAAACTCGTTTTTGATGAATTGCACAAAGTATTCCTTAGAACCAGTGGGACTCCGAAACAACATTTTCGTCACTTCTGGGAACAGATACCAACGAAGGGAGGTTTGAATCTTGAAAACTCATATCTCCAAAATCTTAACTGGCCTCTAAGGTGTTACTGGACTCAGATCTCAGAGTGGCACAGTATCTGGTTGATCAGTTCGTCTTTAGAAAAAACAAAATAAGGTGCTTGATTTACTCATATCACACCAAAGGATATGTGCAATCTATACCTGTTTCCACAGCAGAGTTGGGCAAAGTTTGGCTCACAGAATTGTAGAGGGCAGATTACGTTGAGTTTCGTCTCAACGTGAGCACTGGGCAGGGGTCATTTTGTAGAAAAAGAGCTGCAGGAGCTCATTAGCATAATGTATGCTAATGAGCTACTAGACCAGTGAACCACACACCCTGACATCACCAGAAGGGATGACAGAAGAGGAAGCTAAAGGGGGGGGGGGAGGCAACTTCAAAAGCCTCCCCTCCCCTTCCCCAGCTGGCCTGCAAGGGGCGGGGAAGTGAAGAGAGTTTGGCCACAGAAGGAGGAAAGAGGGAAGGAAAGAGAGTAGAGAGAAGGAAAGAGGGAAAGAAAGAGAGAAGGGAAGAAAGGAGGGGAAGAGGAAAAGGAGAGAACAAAAGGAGGGAAAGAAAGAAAGAAGGGAAGAAGGAAGAGGGACAGAGGAAAAGGACAGAA
>NW_015163153.1:128176-176419 GCF_001447785.1 Gekko japonicus
AGAGAAGAGGAGGAAAGGAGGGAAAGATGGCAAAGATGATCCCCGTGGATCCCTCACTTACAGCGATCAAGGCCTCCCCCAGGCCGCAGTGCTCCGACACGAGCCCCGGGAGGCCGGTGATGGGCCTCCTCATGCCTCCCCCAGGCCGCAGCGCTCCAGTGCGGGCCCCTGGAGGCCAGTGATGGGCCTCTTCAGGCATCCCCCGGGCTGCAGTGCTCCAGCACGGGCTCTGGGAGGCTGGAGACAGGCCTCCCCCAGGCCGCAGCGCTTCGGCACGGGGAGTTGGGGGCAGGGCTTGCCGCCACCGCCTTTTGTGCCAGCCCCTGGGCTGCTGGAGCGGTGCTCCGGCCCCAAATGACCCCTGGCCCTGGGCAGATTGCTTGGCATGATTTCTAAATTAACCAAAGTAGAAGAACAGATGTCGTTCAAAGACATCGGGTAAAAATCTATCAAAGTGACTGGAGTTCCAGGAGGGAAGGTAACAGATCTTGGAAACTAAGCAGGGGTGAACACATGAAACTGTCAGCTAAGCTGCCATGAGTGTGGAGAGGCTTTCTAATTGCTTTGCATTCCTTCCCATGCGCTTAATTGCTTCAAAGCTGCAGTGCTTAACTGTCAAGGTTACTGGAGGAGATGGTGGTGTCTATCTTCCGTGGGAACTCCTTCGTTCCCAGCTTCGCAACCGTTAGAGTCCGCCAAACTCCCGTGCGCGGGAGTCCACCTATTTGGGTATTGCTGGGGGGGGGGGCGCAGACGAATGCCCTATATCCTATTAGGCGAACAGGTAGCCCGCCATTCCTAACAGAATGTCAGGACCCGCAGCAAAACAACGAAGTACACACTTCCAGGAAGGTTCAACTTTTATTGAAAAGCCATAGATGCAGTAACATGAACACTGTTAGGAATGCCTTACACTGAATCAGATTATTAGTCCATCAAAGTCAGTACTGTATACTGAGACCGGCAGCGGCTCTCCAGGGTCTCAGGCGGAGGTCTTTCACATCACCTCCTACCTGATCCTTTTAACTGGAGATGCCGGGGATTGAACCTGGGACCTTCTGCGTGCCGAGCGGATGCTCTGCCAGTGAGCCACAGCCCTTCCCAAAGGGTGGTCCTTGGATGAGAGACCGCCAAGGCAGACTCTGCAGAGGAAGGCAATGGCAAACCATCTCTGCTTCTTACTTGCCTTGAAAGCCCCTTGGTGGGGTCGCCGTAGCAAGCAACTTAGTGGCGCTTAAGTACAGGCATTCCAGAGACTAGCCTCTAAGAGCCCACCCCCCACTGGGAGCTTAGTCCAGGAGGAAACAACACTGTGTTCCAGTTCCTTCAAAATAGCCACAGAGTGGAGGCAAATTGCCAAAGCACTCCTGAGAGACACTTTTGGTATGTATGTAGTCGGCAGAGATAAGTGATTTACAGCCGGCATTCTGTCGAGAAGGACAAGCACGGCAGCTCAGCTTTTGCCAGCTTTCACATACCTCCTGGGGTGTTTTTTTTTCTTTCTAAAAAAAAAAAGGATTGGCAAACTTGCACATACCTTCTCCTAGCCGTGACCTTCAGATATCAGGCTAATAATTGGAAGCCAGCATTTTGATAAGATAATTTAGTGGGTTGTTTTGACTAAACCTGCAAAATAATAGGGCCCTGGTAACATCTTGCGCGCTCTCAGTTTGTTTGCCTTTGATGTGCTTTAGGAGGGATTGTCCTTGAAAACTTTTGAAAGCTCCAGAAAATGTAAAATCACACCCTGACTGGGTTGTGCTAAGTGTATCTATGAACATAAATAAATGACATAAATTTAAAAAACCAAGGGTTTTTGTTAAAAGAGAAGAGTCTTCTTGGCACAATTTAGTGCTGGGGCTGTTAATGTATAATCAACTTGTTTGCAACGAAAACCATCATTGGCCTCCTCCCCTTGAGCACAGTGATTCCCCCTTAAAATTGAACAAGATTACCCCATAACAAAATGCACATGTGAACCATATTCAAATGTCAAGGATAAGTAGGGATGCCTTCGGTGAGCCAAACTTTTGAGCCAACTCTATTAATCCTTGGGTCTCATGTGAATGTATCTGATTTATTTGTCTCTCCCCCCCCCCCCCCCCCCACTGCCTGGAGAAGAAGAGGAGATTGGATTTATACCCTGCCCTTCACCACCTGAAGGAGCAGCCTACAATCCCTTTCCCTAAGTGATGGGAGAGACTGGGATCCCCTTCCACACTCTACAAGCAGGTCGAAGGCAGAACTATATGCTACAATAAATGTGTATCTGTTACTGAAAACGGCAGTTGTGTGTTTAATTCCCCCCTCTATCATGTCGAGGGCAAGTTCATCCTGTCTTGACATGATGAAGGTTTATACTTTCCAGTATTCTGGGCCCCTTCCATGTGAGTTATATGGAGGGGGGACAGAGAATGAATCTTTCATCAGAACACCGTAAATCATCTTATATATTGGGGAGAGGCTAAAGATGATGCTGGCATGTAGTGTTTGTTTAATAGTAACGTGTTGTGCTGCTGCATGTGCTTTGAATGCCCTTTCCTTTCATGCCGTCAGTTTGTGAGGGAAGCAGACAGAAGTGAGCAGTGGAGAGCCTTAATAATTTCTCTTTTGGTACCCTAGGCTGCGGTCACACGGAACATTAGCCATGCGAGTCAGACGGAAGACATGCGGGTTTTCCGGGCGCGATCCCACCGGCACATCTGGGAAGTGTAGCACTCCCGTGGCTCAAACGAGGCTTCCTGCCGAAGCCACGCGGCAAAAAACTAGTACCTCCGAGGTACTAGTTTCCGGAAACCGCGGGGCAAGGGCGGGCGTCCACACTTCCCCCGAGAGGTTTCCTGCCCGTGTGACCGGGACCATTGTTGGGAAATCCTGCCAGTTCAGAAACAAGGGGCACTTTGGGGATTATGGTGCCTGAAATGAAGAGAAGAAGAAGAAGAGGAGATTGGATTTTATACCCCGCCCTTCACTTGGAGTCTCAGAGCGGCTTACAAACTCCTTCCCCTTCCCCTCCCCACAACAGACACCCTGGGATGTGGGTGGGGCTGAGAGAGCTCCAATAGGAACTGCTCTTTTTTCAAGAACAGCTCTTATGAGAACTACGGCTTGCCCAAGGTCATCCAGCAGGTGCAAGTGGAGGAGGAGTGGGGAATCAAACCCGGTTCTCCCACATTAGAGTCCGTGCACTTAGAAGAAGAAGAAGAGATTGGATTTTATACCCCGCCCTTCACTTGGAGTCTCAGAGCGGCTTACAAACTCCTTCCCCTTCCCCTCCCCACAGCAAACACCCTGTGAGGTGGGTGGGCCTGAGAGAGCTCCAAAAGGGACTGCTCTTTTTTCAAGAACAGCTCTTATCAGAACTACGGCTTGCCCAAGGTCATCCAGCAGGTGCAAGTGGAGGAGGAGTGGGGAATCAAACCCGGTTCTCCCACATTAGAGTCCGTGCACTTAGAAGAAGAAGAAGAGATTGGATTTTATAGCCCGCTCTTCACTCGGATGAGTAGCTTACAACTCCTTCCCCTTCCCCTCCCCACAACAGACACCCCCGTAGGTGGGGCTGAGAGAGCTCTCTTGAGAACTACCCTTGAGAGAACAGCTCTGAAAGAACTTATGACCAGTGTTCCCTCTAAGCTGAGTTAGTGTGAGCTAGCTCACTGTTTCTTAGCCTCCAGCTCCCACATTTTTGTCTTAGCTCAGGAAGGATGGCTCCAGAGCAAACTAATTCATGCAGTAGCCAAATCGCTCACTCACAGCTTTAATGCCAGTAGCTCACAAAGTAGAATTTTTGCTCACAAGACTCCACAGCTTAGAGGGAACATTGCTTATGACGGACCCAAGGTCTCACCAGCAGCTGCCTGGGGAGGAGTAAGGAATCAAACCTGGTTCCTCCAGATTAGAGTCCGCACTCCTAACCACTATACCAAACTGGTCCCATCTATTATCTTCTACAGGAGAATTATTCTGGAATAAGGGACACTTCTTTAGGATAAGACAAGCGGAGACCCGCAAGAAACTTGCAGGGAGGGGGCATTTCCCCCACCTTTGCTTCCCTCTCCTCCCTTCTCTGTCAAAGTTCCCTCCTGTCTTATCTATCAATCTTCCCTCACCTCCCCTTCTCCTCTCACTCACTGGCTGGCTATGGGGAGGCTGGCTGGGGGGGGGGGCGCGGGGGAGTATTCCCCACGGCTCACAAGCCACCAAGAGCACTGACCATCGAAAGCTCCTGCCCTGAAAATCCTGTTGGTCTCTGAGGTGCTACAGAACTGTTTTTCAGGCACTACTGGACTCAAATCTAACATTCCACACGAAAACCATTAAGCTACTCTTAAACTGGTTTTAGGTTTTGTAGTGTAAATACAGAGGAGGGGGGAAACCCCTCAGGTTCAGCCAATTAGCACTTCTGTTGGGAATAATTAGTGCTGTTGACTGACTGGCTGAAGAGAAAATCTGGCCCGTCCCCACTCCTGTGGAAATGCCCCCTCTAAGCTGAGCAAATATTCTACTTTGTGAGCTGCTGGCATTAAAGTTGTGAGCCAGCGATTTGGCTACGACATAAATTAGTTTGCTCTGGAGCCCTCCTTCCTGAGCGAAGACAAAAAATGTGTGAGCTGGAGGCTAAAAAACTGTGAGCGAGCTCACACTGACTCAGCTTAGAGGGAACACTGCTCCTGTGTATTTAGTATCAATATCCAACCCCCTGCACTCTGCAGGAGCATAGCTGAAAGATAGCCCTACATACCTACAACATACCCAAAAGATGGTCATCCAGCCTCCGCTTGGAAACGTCCAGCGAAGGAGCATCCACCACCTCCCGAGGCAGACTGTTCCACTGTTCAACCACTCTCACAGTTAGGAAGTTTCTCCTGATATTTAGCTGGTAACGACTCCCTCGTAATTTCCACCCATTAGATCTAGTCTTGCAATCCGGAGCAAGAGAGAATAGATCCGCTCCATCTTCTACATGACAGCCTTTCAGATATTTGAAGACTGCAATCATGTCCCCTCTAAGCCTTCTCTTTCCCAGGCTAAACACACCCAACTCTCTCAGCCTTTCCTCATAAGACTTGGATTCTAGCCCTCTCACCATCCTGGTTGCCCTCTTCTGGGCACGCTCGAGCTTGTCAACATCCTAAAATGTGGTGCCCAAAACTGGACACAGGACTCCAGGTGAGGCCTGACCATAGCAGAATAGAGCGGAACTACCACCTCCCGTGATCTGGACACAATGCTTCTGTTAATGCATCCTAAGATTGCGTTAGCTTTCTTCACAGCCACATCGCACTGCAGGCTCATGTTTAGCTTGTGTTCAACCAGAACACCCAGATCCCTTTCACATGTGCTGCTGTCAAGACAAGTCCCTCCCATTCTATATCTGTGCCTTTGATTTTTTGTACCTAAGTGTAGGACTTTGCACTTATCTCTATTGAAATTCATTTTATTTGTCTCAGCCCACTGTTCCAGCCTATCTAGATCATTTTGAATCCTGACTCTGTCTTCCTCTTTGTATGTATATGATTTTATACACTGGAATTTTAATTATATGAGTTAGTGTTTTAACATACATATTTATATGTGTATACTGTAAGCTGCCCTGAGCCTGCTTCAGCGGGGAGGTGCAGGATATAAATGTAATAAAATAATTAAATAAATAAATAAATTATCGCCCGCTATTGGCTACAGATCAAAATTGCTATTTAAGTGCAGGACACCATTAAAATAAAAGTTGGCACAACCACTAAAACAGGGGTGTCAAACATATGGCCCACGGGCCGGAAGCGGCCCATCCGGGGCTCTTATCCAGCCGGCAAGCAACTGGTCATTACCTTTATTGCCAGATGACAGAGCCTGGGCATTATGTCCCTGTAGACTGTCCCAGTGCTAATGAGTAATGGGCAATGAAAGTGGGAGGGTGGGCATCAGGGAGAGGGAACACTGTAAGAGTCTTAACGTTTTAAGCATGCTTGTATTTTGAGTCAAAAACAATATCGTTACTTGAGTTTGTCTGTGTCCTGTATAAAGTCACTGTCGCTGCTACCATCACCGGTACCCGGCATTACATTTTACAGCACTCCTGGCCCAGCCAGACAAAGGGACATTTATATCAGGTCCGGCCCTCGTAACAAATGAGCTCGACACCTCTGCACTAAAAGTAGCACCACCATATAGATGCCCTACCTGTAGTTGTAAAGCAGAAAGCCCTCAACAATCAGTATGTGGGCATCATCAGAGTTGGGCTCCTTCATGCTGGGTGAAACACTCACTCCGTGCGATCGGGCAAACTTCACGGGATTCTCGATCCATGCATGGACAGTGCTCACCATGGCTTCCATATCCAAGGACTCCAAAACTAGTTAGAAGAAAGGGAAAATACGGACACAGACCCAAGTCAGTCAAAAAAGAGATAACCCACGCAGAGAGTGTGAAAGTGTATGAACTTGTAATTATAGAAGTGTTAATTTTTTAAATTATTAAAATATTTAATAATGTTATAGTGATAAATAAAAAAAAATACTTAGGAAAATATACATTACTGCATCCTACAGCGAACACCGCTCTTACCATCCCATTGCTTAAAGCCGTCTTCCCCGACTTCTATTTGATCTTGTGGCTGAAATATAGTGAGCAATAAAACATTGCTGCAAACGCAGGGGTGATCAGTTTACCAACGACCCGATCACAGCCTGGACACTACGGTACAATATACACACAACGGAGGCAGTAGGTTTCCCCTTAGCATTAAAAAAAAAAAAAACCCAGCTGCAGAATACCACAACACCAAATCGCAAGTTTGTGACCCAATCCCCATTTTCTCCTCCCTGTCCCAAGACCAGTGAAACTTTCCTCTCTGACCCTCCACTGAACCATAATTTCCCAATTTCAAATAGCATCTATAGAGACTCATGGCTATATTAAGTATGGATACATTAGGGTTGCTATCTTCGGGTTGGGAAATACCTGGGTATTTGGGGTGGGTCGAGCCTGAGGAAGGTGGGGTTTGCAGAGAGGAGGGACTTCAATGAGCTATATTACCATACAGTCCACCTTCAAAGTGGCCATTTTCTCCAGGTGAATTGATCTGTCACCTGGAGATCAGTTGTAATAGCAGATCTCCAGCCACCACCTGAAGGTTGGCAAACCCTACGACACATGGTTCTAGCCTGCGGAGATATGATCACTAATAGTGTTGAGTGACAGCCACTCAATTAAATTTCAGGGCACAGAATTATGTGGAAACCACACAACCCCATTCTCTTAGCAGGCCTGGCCCAATAAGTGGTGGGACTGAGAGCTAAAATATTTTGACATTTATATACTGGATATTTCAGAACTCAAGATGACAATTATGGGGTTTCCAGGAGATCTCCTATACACTTACTGGCCAGGCCAGACCTGCTTAGTTTTATTAAGGCTGCAACCTCATGTGCCGTTGAACATACCATAGGATGGGACCTGAGGTCACATATAGGGTTGTCAACTAAGCACGAAAACAAACCGCCCTGGCTTGTTTTTGTGTCTGTGACAGCCCCGATGGGCAGACAGGAGCAGTTGTGAAACTTCTCAGGGCAGAAAGCTCATCGAGATCACTTCCAAATTTTATATTTGTGTTTGGTTTGAAAATCAATAAAGATTTTTTTATTTTTTTTAAAATGGCCTGCGAATTTAAAAAGCTGCTTGTCTCAGGTTTATGGGACTAATTCAAGAGCTGGAAAGCCTGCACAGGAATCACAGGAAGTTGAAGAAGTATTACGAACGCTTCGCCAATTGAAAGGTGTACAATAGAATGGCAAGAAGCCGGATTATCTCAGCATCTTCCAGTGTGGCTGGTCCCCTGGGTATGCTCCCTATTATACAGGCCCAAGGGGGGGGACCTGCTGCGAGGACTCATGAGGGAAGGTAAACCCACCCCACTGCCCACTCTTCCTCCTTTCTTGTCCTGCTTCTTTCAGGCCCTTTCCCAACCTACCCAATTGCATGGTTTTCCTCCCTTCTCCCCAACCCACCCAGTCACCTATATTTCCTCCCTCCCTGATTCACTCAGTCCTACATCCCCCATCCAGCCTTTCCAGCTGCCTGGTTCCCACACCCACCCCTATTTTTTTTTAAAAAAAATGCTTCTTTTCCCACAGCATCCTGGGTTGCTGAGCAACCCAAGGTGTCGGACATTTTTTTAAAACTATTTTTCCCCAGCAATTTATGTGTTCTGTCCCTTTAACAGAGGCTTAATGGGGGCGTTATTTACTAGGTGACGTTATTTACCTCCACGCCATAAAGACTTTTAAGCTATCCATTTCCACACCCGAAGCCTCCATTAAAGGGGCAGGATGTTTTGCCCCAGGCCTGTTGGCAACCTTAGAGCTATGCATCACTATTAGATATATGATTTTAGGGAAAGGAAACGTCTTGTTGAGAAGCTTTTGAGAGGGTTTTAACTGATCGTTAAACTGATCTTAAGCTACAAATGGCTATTTTTTTCATTAGTAAATTTCTTCTGTATAGGGAAATATACTATTCTTCCCATTCCTCTCTGGATAGGATTGTAAGGTAAAGGTAAAGGTTCCCTTGCTCGAAAGCCAGTTGAATCCATTTCAAAGCCGAAGAGCCAGCGCTGTCCGAAGACGTTTCCGTGGTCATGTGGCCAGCATGACTAAACACCAAGGCGCACGGAACGCTGTAACCTTCCCACCTAAGTGGTACCTATTTATCTACTTGCAATTTCTTGCTTTCGAATTGCTAGGTTGGCAGGAGCTGGAACTAGAGACGGGAGCTCACTCCGTCATGCGGCACCCGGGTCTCGAACTGCTGAACTACTGACCTTCCACAGCCTGCAGTTCAGCGTCTTAACCACTTGAGCCACCGCAGCTCCTGGATAGGATTGTACTAGTCCATAATTTACGTCCATAATTTACTAGATAGCAATTGCCTGTAATGTAATTCAGGAACAGTAGGCTACAATGGTGTACATACACAAAATGAGCTTTGGTGCCTTTAAGAGCAGTGCAAGTAAGGGATGCTCCACACCTGTTGCTTGTTATGTCACAATGCTGCAGGCTTTCTTCTACACAGCTCTTAAAGGAACATCTTGCCCTGGTCCTGTCTGTTCCATCTGGTCTTCTATAGAATGGATCATTGAGGCCATACAGATATATGCTAGTTTATGGTTGTGTGAGCCTAAGGACACTAACTTGGAAATATTTTCTACTGAAAATTAAGAGTATGTCCTACTGTATGGTGTAACTACAACATGTATGTTCTTCTAGCAATGGTATATAATAGGTGGTGTGGTGCAGTATTCTGAACCATGCCACATGTAAGAGTTCTTACATGTTGGGTACACATATGTACTCATGTGTGTGCATAAATCTTGCAGACAAATGTTACATAATATGCATGTAGGGGGACATGCAAGTGAGTCATGGATCTCCCACAATGCATTTGGGATTGCTGATTTTCAAATGTACATAACAGCTCTATGAATGAGAATCTCTAGTAAAAGGAAGTAGTTTTGGGAATAGTAGAAGTGTGTGTGTTTGTAAACGGCCTCTGCTGGGGGCAGAAGTGAAAAAAGCAGTTTCTACATATGCTTGCAACAACTTCCTTTCATTATGTTAAGTTGTGTTGTAGTTTATCAAACAAAAATAGAAGCAACACATTTCTGGCCCTGTGGAACAAACTATCCCCTAGAATTAGCTGGGTTGTTTTAAAACAGACAGAACACTGACTGCACATAGCAATAGCTGTCTATGCAGAAATATTGTGTTGTCAGATTGAGGGTTTTTTTCTTTTGACTATGAAGGCATGAAGTAGTAAATAAATGTATCTGGAAACTGCATTTTAAAAAGTTCTGAGATTACAATTCAATAGGGTTCCCAAGTCGGATCGGTGCCCCCAGTGTGCGTGCTTTGGGGGTGGGGTTCCCCCCGGGGCCTGATCTGCCCGCGGCGGGAACGGGCCTCTGGGGCGGGGGTTTGCCCGCCCCCCAGGGGGACTTGGCAAGCCTACAATTCAAAGGCAAAAATGTAGGAGAGCTTTAAAAATATGTTATAGGGGATACTTGAAGTAGCAACTCAGAGGAAGGGTAATAATATAACGGAAAAAAAGAAAGGATTTATATTCTTTAAAACAAGATCCATTATCAATTCTTGTTTAAATGCCAGCATGTCCTTCAGAATTAATTCATTTGTTATGCCAAATAATATATTTGACTGCACAAACTGGCCACATCCTGGGACATAGTTAGCAGCAATTTAAAGCCCATTGATTTTGTGTGTGTGTTTGTGTGTGTGTGTGTGTGTGTAAAGGTTTCCCCTGCTCGAAAGCCAGTCGAATCAGATTCTAGGGGGCAGTGCTGATCTCCGTTTCCAAGCCGAAGAGCCAGCGCTGTCCGAAGACGTTTTTGTGGTCATGTGGCCAGCATGACTAAACACCAAGGCGCACGGAACGCTGATACCTTCCCACCAAAGTGGCACCTATTTATCTACCTGCAATTTCTTGCTTTCAGACTGCTAGGTTGGCAGGAGCTGGGGCCAGAGATGGGAGCTCACTCCATCACGTGGCACTAGGGTCTCAAACTGCTGAACTCCAGGCTGCAGCTCAACATCTTAACCTCTGAGCCACCATGGCCTGTGTGTGTGTGTGTGGATTAAGTGTGTGTGTATGTGTATGATAGTCCACTTAAAGGACATGTTTAATTAGTACATGAAGCACTGTTTATATACTGTAGATTTCAAAGTCTGCTGGGGGGGGGGATTTCTCAGTGGGAAGATTACTAATGGAAGAAAATGTTCCTGAACATTTGTTTCCTGGTTTTTCCCTGTAATGTACAGAAATGGGACTCTGGATATGTTTTAAGCACAACCTCTGTGCATGTTGGAGCTGTGGTGGCTCAAGTGGTTAAGACGCTGAACTGCAGGCTGTGGAAGGTCAGTAGTTCAGCAGTTCGAGACCCTGGTGCCGCATGGTGGAGTGAGCTCCCATCTCTAGTTCCAGCTCCTGCCAACCTAGCAGTTCGAAAGCAAGAAATCGCAAGTAGATACATAGGTACCCCTTCGGTGGGAAGGTAACAGCGTTCCGTGCGCCTTGGTGTTTAGTCATGCCGGCCACATGACCATGGAAGCGTCTTCGGACAGCGCTGGCTCTTCGGCTTTGAAACGGAGATGAGCACCGCAACCCTAGAGTCGGACTCGACTGGCTTTCGAGCAAGGGAAACCTTTACCTTTTACTGTGCATGCTGGAAGCAAGGGAGATCCAAATGGAGACACAGATTAACAAAGTATGTGTCTTAGAACATGACTCAGAAACCTCTGGAACATGTAGCAGTTTCTTGGTAGCCACAGAAAGGGTTATTGGAAAAGGAAGTTTGAAAACCATTGCTTGATATACTGCTAGTGTCCATGGCAGCGACTGTAGGAGCGCACTCAAAATCAATTTAAAGCAGATTAATTGCCCTTTAATGCCTAATTTATTGTTTTCACAACAGAGTGGTTAAAGAATGTTAAAGGTGTTTCCCCCATCCTTACATTTTCAAGATGTTTGGATGGACTATATATTAATCCATGTTAGGTATTGTTGCAATCACAAAATGAAGGAATAGTTATTCCAGGTTAGCTAATCTGGAGCAAAACAGTATGTGTGTGGATATCTATATCTATCTAGATAGATAGCAACACACACATGCACCTTGAACAATTTCTTATAATAAATCACTTCTTGTACTTGACAAAATAAATTTATGCCAACACACACATCCATGCACAAAAGTGGGGCATATACATGCATACCTGGTTTGTGCTAACAAAGCAATGCTCTCGGACTCTTTAGGATGCGTACTGCCCATTTAAATCACTGCAAGAACAATATGCTTTAAAAAAATAAGTTAAACAGGAATAATTATGCTTACCTTGAAAAAGTCATCTTGATGGACAACGCAACAGTTTGGAAGTGCTTTGATAAGTCTATTGGTCAGAGTGGTTTTCCCACCATTGGTCACGCTACATAAGAAAAGAATTTGGAGCAGAATTGCAGAAGACAACATTAGAACGATAAAGGGGGCTGAGAGGAGTTCAATGAACACATGCCACCTTTGTGCATAGTCAACATGTCAAATGTTAATAACTGAAAAGAAGGTGAACTTTCTTCAGCATTCAATGCATCTTGACTGAAAAGATCTGGAGGAGGGTTAAGGAGGAGAGTCCATCTTTAAACAAATCCACAGATAATAAGACAGATCTCGGTAGATGTCCTAAGCTTAGAGCCCCAAATTCTGTCAAATATCGCTTGCAACCCATGTCCTATTTATCGCTGCTTGATACTCACAAGTTTAGGAAAACCTTCACATTAGCCAGATGTGAGGCTTTCCCAAGCTTATACCTTGAATAAAACTTTGTTAGACTTAAAGGTGCCACTGGACTAAAACTTTGTTCTGCTGCTTTAGACCAACATGGCTACCCACCTGAATCTTTCCCATTATATGCAGATAAAAGATAGTCTCTGCCTACATACTTCTATTGTAAATAGTTACTGCTTTTATCTTGTATGCATTTCACTTCTGCACTGAAATACGTTTTACATTTTCATAGCCTTCTGGTCACACTGATTGTACTTTTTTTCTCTACATGCATAGAAACTATTGAGCACATGATGCTCAGATGTAACTGGTATAACAAGATCCATGACAAATATATTACTCCTCTTATAACAGATATGGTAGGACAATCAGGTGCTGAGCAGTGTAACCGATTGTTAATTGATGGGAACTGGACAATTACCGAAACTGTGGCAAAATTTTGGGTAGCATGCTACTGCATCCGAAATACAGGAATTGACCCCTGATAATAGTTGCCTAATAGTCTCTGTTTTATGTTCTTCTTTTACTTTATTACGCTCAACTGTATTTTTATAAAGTTTTATTTTACTGTCCTAAATTCAGTTATATGAATGTTATGAGTCTGCAGCCTTTAAAAAAATAAAATCTAGTTTATTGGGATCAGAGCTACAAACTCTTTATAGCCTGGCTAACAGAACCTGTTCTCCCTTAAATCCGGGGATTATTCCTAATGCAAATCTTCCAGCAGTATACCTCTATCAACTCATAGCTCCAAATTTGCGTAGAGCCATATCTTTGGCTAGATTTAATGTTCTTCCTTCAGCTATCTTATCTGGCAGATTCCAAGGGATTCCCTATCCTAGCAGGGGCTGTCCTTGTATGAAGGACTGTGTTGAAACTGTTGCCCATGTCCTCCTCCAGTGCCCTCTCTATTTGGCGTCCCGTCGGGATCTTCTATATCCCATATTAAGCCAATTTTTAGAGACCCCTGATGATTTTAAACTCCTTTTCTTGCTCAATAATCCAGACACAGAAATAACTGAAATAGTAGCAAAGTTTCTCTTCAGTGCCACGGTTGGCCTGATAAGTGATATTATGAATTAGGTTTTATTATGATGTTACTCTGTGATGTTACTCTGCAATTTTAATTTTACTCTGCATGATTTCGTATTTAGATTACTGTATCTTTATTTATATGCCAATAAAAGGCTTTGGATTTGGAATGTTATCAATGTTATATTTAAGCATGTGTGTTCTATGGCTTGTTGCCGTAATAAATGCCTGACTGACTGACAGATAATAATGGGAATTCCAGTGTTCCTGCTTTTCCATCCCACTTTAATGGGATCAAGAGGGTCCATTTTGGGGGTTGTACCTTAAACTATTAGAATTGTACCAATTTTGTTATTTGCGATGAGATACAGAAAATCAGTGTGATTTGGCTGATTGCCTTCTTTTCTGGCAGGTCCTCAAAAAGTGACATGACAGGCAGCAATCCAACAGGGACTGAGGGAAAAAGCTGCCCCTTGTTGAATTTCTGCCTGCTGTGGAGCTGCTGAAGATGCAGGGACCCGGTCAACTCAAAAGGGGGAGTTCTAGACAAGTACTGGAATTATGCACTTTATGTTGATTTCCCTAGCTTGTACATTTAATCTTATCAAGGTTAGTACTTTCTAAGCCAGTTTGGTGTAGTGGTTAAGTGTGCAGACTCTAATCTGGGAGAACTGGGTTTGATTCCCCACTCCTCCACTTGCACCTGCTGATGTGACCTTGGGTCAGTCAGAAGCTCTGGCACAGCTGTCCTTGAAAAAGAGCAGTTTCTGTCAGAGTTCTCTCAGCCCCACCCACCTCACAGGGTGTCTCTTGTGGGGAGGGGAAGGGAAAGGAGTTTGTAAGCCGCTCTGAGACTCCAAGTGAAGGGCGGGGTATAAATCCAATCTCTTCTCTTCTTCTTCTTCTTCTAATCTGACAAGCAGCGACTTTCAAGGGGTTTGATGGGGTTACCTGAACATGTGCAGTTCAGGCAAAAAACACAACAACCCCAAACAAGTGGAGCTTTTGCTCAGCAGGGAAAGGGGAAGAGAGTGGTGCAGCACTTACTGAATTCCTGCCGGTCGGTCGCACAGCCCGTGAAGGACAGAGGGTCAAGTGTCCACCTTCAGCTAAAAGGGAACTGAAATACAGAAAATCCACCTCCCTTTCTCTTTAGAAACTCAGGCTTAATATCTTGGAGTCTCCTAATTATGACTCTTGTAAAACAAGTGGGGGGTATACTCCAACCACAAAATGTCTTTCCCCCTTAGCTAAAATCAACCCTGCGAGGTAGGGCAGGCAGACAAAGTGATTTGGAGTTGTCAGGTCCTCCCTGGCCATCAGTGGGGGAAGTTGCCCGATCCAGGTTGGGAAACTCCTTGAGATCTGGGGGTGGAGCCTGAGGGCAGGGACCTCAGTGGGGGCGCAATGCCATAGAGTCCACCCTCCAAAGCATCCTTTTTTCTCCAGGGGAATCAATTTGTGTAGTCTGGAGATAAACTGTAATTCCAGGGGATCCCCAGGTCTCACCTGGAGGCTGGCATCCCTAAATTGGCTCAAGCCTGCTGGGTCGTCCCCCCCCCGCCACCAGTGACCCTGGTCACACTACTGACTGTCAGTATGTAACTCTTAAATGGCACAAGTCCAATCTTTTAAGGCTACTCTGGACTGGGAAGAAGCCCCACTGGAACTCCACTGGGGTTTCCTTCCAAGTAAACATCGGCGAGCTTATTCTGCACAGCTCTGCACGCTTCTATAAGAGCAAGCCCCACTAGAACTCAAGCCAGATTGGCCAAATAGGTACCACATTCGGGTTACCATATTTTGAAAAGCAAAAAAACAAAAACAAAAGAGGACCTACTTCCCAACTAACTACTTCGAACAAGTGATCCCTATTGACACATCTCATTTTAAATACCCCTGCTATCGAAGCTGGGATAACTGCTACTAACTGGGGATACTCCAAATGCTCCCTCTAAGTCGTGGAGTCTTGTGAGCAAAAATTCTACTTTGTGAGCGACCAGCATTAAAGCGGTGAGTGCGCGATTTGGCTCCTTCATAAATAAGTTTGCCTCTGGAGCCCTCCTTCCTGAGCTGAGAGAAAAATCAGTGAGCCATAGGCTAAAAAACTGTGAGCTCGCTCACACTCACTCAGCTTAGAGGGAACACTGGCACAGGATGGCTCTCTTGAAGTATCTGAAGGGCTGTCAGGGTGGGAAGGTACCGGCTGGATATTAGGAAAAACTTTTTCACGGTAAGAATTGTGCAAAAGTGGAATCAGTTGCCTCGGGAGGTGGTGAGCAAAGGTCCCTGAGCTGTGGAGTCTTGTGAGCACAAATTCTACTTTTGTGAGCAACTGGCATTACAGTTGTGAGTGAGTAATTTGGCTACTACATAAATTAGTTTGCTCTGGAGCCCTCCCTTCCTGAGCTGAGACAAAACAATGTCTGAGCCGGAGGCTAAAAAAACCTGTGAGCTAGCTCGCACAGTAACCCTGCTAGAGGGAACACTGCTCCTAAACTGCCAACCCAGAAAGAGGACATTTTCATCAGTTTATTTCTTTTTTTTTTAAAGAGCCCCCCCCCCCCATGGACGGACAAACAAAAAAAGAGGACATTTGGCAACGATTCCATAGTCTGCTGCCAAAGCGCGGGAGAGGACGCCTCGGATGACAACACAAGGAAAGGGCGGAGCAGCGAGGACTTTTGAATTGCCCGCCGATTCTCCCCCCCCCCCCCCCCACACCCCCCCCCCCCCCGCCAAATGCTGGGTTTATGATTGGATGGCGGAGCGGAGCAAATGAATGGGCGGGGATTTCGTGACGTTTACCGTTCCCTTCGGTTGATTCGTTCGTGCGCGCGCGGGCGGGCGATCTGTTGGTCCCGCGTTGTCCGTTATTTTTTAATCCTGGTGTGTGTTTTTTATGGCGCCCGCGCGCGCGGTCGGGGAGAAAGTGGGGGGAAGGCGGGAATTTCCCTGAGGGGATTTGTTTTTGTTCCCTGTGAGGGGAAGGCGGGAGAGACGTTGGGTGACAAAAGGAAGCATTTCTCTCCCCCCCCCACCTTTCCCCACACCGAACTTTTAAACTCACGTAGCAATAATCAATTGCTCTTTATTCCTGCTTTTCCAGAACAAAAATGACTCCATGAGCTAAGAAGAGTTAAAAAAAAAAACAACTCGCCCCTGGAGTCAGTGTTTCCCTCTAAGCTGAGCGAGTGTGAGCTAGCTCACAGTTTTTTAGCCTCTGGCTCACACATTTTTGTCTCAGCTCAAGAAAGAGGGCTCCAGAACAGTGTTCCCTCTAAGCTGAGTTAGTATGAGCTAGCTCACCGTTTTTTAGCCTCTGGCTCACAGATTCTTGTCTTAGCTCAGTAAGGATGGCTCCAGAGCAAACTAATGTATACAGTAGCCAAATCGCTCCCTCACAACTTTAATGCCAGCAGCTCACAAAGTAGAAATTTTGCTCACAAGACTCCAGAGCTTAGAGGGAGCATTGCCTGGAGTTCCCTGAGTTGGATCCTGAGAGACAGAACAGGGTCGTAGGAAACTTTAAAAGCAGCCGTGAAATCTGTTGGAAGTGAAGCCCAACGTGTCCTCTTTCACCAATGCAAAAGAGGGGGGGGGGGACTGTTGAAAAAAAGACAGGTGGCAGCATTTTGATTCCCTAAAGTGCCTTTGCATGTATGTGCTTTGGGATCAGGTGGTGCAAGGCTGTGGAGCAGGAGGCAGCCTGGAATTGCAAACAAAAGTTTAATTCTGGGGATAACCTCTCTCTGTGCAGGCTCACTTCTTCAGAGACATGCATGCAGGAGAAAGCATATACCCAGAATTAAACTTTTGTTGGCCTGAAAGGTGCCACTGGACTCAGACTTCCTTCTCTTGCAGGAGACCAACATGGCTATCCACCCGAATCTTTCTTGAAATGCAAAGTTCTCTTTTCTGTTTTATGGAGGGAAGAGGTTCACAGAACCTGGGTTAAACATCTTTATCATTTTGGATGCGGTGCCCAGCCACGGTCAGTTTGCCGTGGTGTGACAAAACTGCAATCCTGCTTCAGACGACAGAGTCTCAGATTCTGGCTTGATCAGTGGCCCGTCACAAACCATATTTCTAAGCTTGGGTTTGGTGTCACATCTGAACAACTATGTCCTTTAGGTCGTACTCTAGAAGGGAGTGAAGTACAGAACACTATAGCTCAGCTTGCCTATCTGCTGTCCACTTTTGCTCTTTGCAAATGAAATATCTGCTCTTTTTAGATCGCCATGTCTTTAGAGAAAGCAGTACCTTTTAGGATAGAATAACACTATCAGGGATCCTTGTAAACGCCCTCTTACGAGTTAAATTTCAAAATGACAATCCTGCCTTTTCCCTGGTTTAGTGGAAAGTTCAGCATTTAAACAGTTTTAGGCTTTAAACATTACAGACAAGTGGTTGGGCAGTCCTATAATACCCTGGTTATGGCTCTCTTCCATGTTTGGAAGTATAATGCCATATTCTATAATCCTCTCCCCTTTCCCCATTCAACAGTGGCGGTCATTTACTTGGAATTTCATTCCCTCTGTGCCAAAACTTTTTAAAGGTTAATTTTAAAGGTTAATTCTGTCACTTTTGTAACACTGGCATGCAATTTCAGGTTGTTTTATGAAGCGCTTCCCCGTATCATAAAATTGTGGTTGATAGCACCCCTTTCCAAGATCAAAAAACTACCTAAAGATATTTCTGTGAAGTGATGAAACTACTCTTAATCCGACCCACTGGTTTGCTGTATCAAAATGCAGATTTATTAGAGAGTGATTTAAAAAAACAACACTATTATCCATTTTTTAAGTCTGCGTTTAGCTACTGAGTAAATGTATAGTTCACACATTTCTGTAAACTATAAGGTGGCTAACAAAAATATCAAAAAAGATTGGTTTTACAGAGCCTGAGATGGTATGTTAAAAAAAAGACAGGATGCCCCGGTGAATGCTATTTTCTATTGGAAGTTCACCTTTTTTTCAATTAATGTCCAAATACGTTTCAAATGCTGGGAGCATGCAAGGGTAACAAAAAAAAAGACAAAACAGCAAGAAAGAAATGTAGCAACTTACCCTCCTATTCCAATGATGTATTTCATCTTCCTGTTTCTTCTTTGGGTAGGAATGCAGAAATAAAGGTGGGAAGAGGGTAATGCAAGAGAGCAAAGATCTTCTGCTCTGCCTTTTGCTTTGCTTGAACTATTTCATTCAGGAAAAAGGCTTGTGTAGCTGTCGTTTATATACCAGAGCAGTCGTGGCCTCTCCCCTTTCTCTCTCCTCTTCCCCGCCCCATGGAGGAAATGGAAAAGCACTCCCTGTGATCATGAGCCTCAGAGGCCCTCTGAGCCAATCTTGAGCATAGTGTGACCGGCCATGCGCAGTGTGCCTGCACCTGTTAAACACTTCTCACACATCCTCTCTTGCTTCTGGCTGGCCTTGGTGACTCAGTTTATAAATAGCTTTTTTGGCTGCCGTTCCCTTTTGCCTAAATTAGTAATGAGAAAAGTGGAAATGTCACCCTCTTTTATTACATTTTCAGAGTACCATGCTGGAGAACAGGAAACTCTCCTACATAGCCTTAGTATAGTCTAGTGGTAACTGTTTTATTCCATCTTTGATAATTGAACTCAAGTTGGCTTCTGTAAGCTTCCCTGAAGGCCCAAGGATTCACCTACTTAGTTTAAGCAAGATGACTGTATCACATGCCATCCAACCAGACCCTGAACTATTTTTTAATTTCTGCAAAGTCCTTAGAAAATATTCTACAGATGAAGATTGCATGTCTGTGAGGTTTAACAACTCTTCTATAAGTGCACACTTGATTTATTTTCTAATGTGTTACATAACATGGGCTGATAAAAGTGTGTGTTTTAAATCAATTTATGTTATAACAATCAGCTCTCAAAGTAAATTACAATTAATCTGTACAATGGGGCCAGAACATTCTGTGTATGGGGTTAATCCCCAAAATAACTTGTGATCAATGTTCCCTCTAAGCTGTAGAGTCTTGTGAGCAAAAGTTCTACTTTGTGAGCTACTACGGTAGTATTAAAGTTGTGAGCGAGTGATTTGGCTACTGCATAAATTAGTTTGCTCTGGAGCCATGCTTCCTGAGCTGAGACAAAAATGTGTGAGCCGGAGGCTAAAAAACTGTGAGCTAGCTCAGCTTAGAGGGAACACTGCTTGTGATACCTACACATTTGCAGAATTACAAAAAAACAACTTTTTTTAAAGTTAGGGATCACCGTGGGGAAGTGGGAGTGCATGACAGAGAAGGTTGGGGAGGAAGGCAGGGGAGGAGATAGAGCAAGAGGAAGAAAATGGGAGCCAGTGAGGGGTGGTATTTTCCATCCCCCACTTGTAGGATTGTGAAATCAGTATGAACAACTTAGTCTTTTAGTGCTGCATAATGTAACAGTGTGTGAAAGCACAACTTGATCCTCGTTAAGGATGAACGAGGTCTGGAAGAATTATGTTATTTCTAAATCATATGAAACTGTAGCTGCTGTAATGTTGACAAACGGTGACTAGGAATATCAAGGTGGGTAGCCATGTTGGTCTGAAGCCATAGAACAAAGTTAGAGTCCAATGACACCTTTAAGACCAACAAAGTTTTATTCAAGGTGTGAGCTTTCGTGTGCATGCACACTTTGTTGGATGATGAAATGGAATTACATACCATAGTTGTATATATAATAATAAATAATAATAATAATTCTTTCAATTTATTGATCGCTTTTTCCCACTCATGCGGGCTCAGAGTGATTTACAGTTACTCAGAGACAATGGACTAACAATATATTCGTGGGGGATAGGGAAGACAACATACAATATTTAATCACACACACATTGTAGCTGGTCGGAGGATCCATCTGCAGGCTGTATCAGTCATGTCCCGACGGCATGTATTCTGTTGGCTGGCTGATGACGTCAGGGCTCTCGATGTCGCACTGCCACAGTGCCACCGCCTGGCCGATTCACTCCACTGCAGGGAATGCCAAAACAGATTTTTCCACTTTTTGATCTCTGCCGCACCGCAGATGTCACACTGGCAGCTAACACCCCCCAAGGGGAGTGGTGTGCCCACCCCCTTATGGGTAATCCCCAATTTATCTACTTGCCGAAGCTTTCGAATCGCTGGGTAGACGATGAGCTAGGGACAAGGCTTGGCTGCTCACACCAGCACGGGGCTAGAACTAACAAAGGTGGCAGTTCAGATGTTATAGTTATGCAGGGGATTTACCCACTGCGCCACCGCTCCCCTCCACGTGGTTTGTTAAATTAGCATGCAAAACAGCGAGGGCACATTTTTTAACAGATCAAAAGAATGCAGGAGGCTATGGAACCGCTCAGGAACAAGCCAGTGACACCAAACTCACAGGGAAACTTCACCTGGTTAGACCCACACCAGCCAAACAATGGAAGCAAGGCAAGCATCCCTCTTATGCTCGCAGCCCCCTCCCAAATCTCCAAAGGCAGGTTCTGAAGGACAGAAAGGCAAACGTACCCAGAGTTTTGACAGGGGCTCCCCAAAGTAACCCCATAGCAGCTTGGCAGGCACCCTAGCCACACAACACAAGCAAGGGAAGTTTGCCCACAACCCTCACAGCCCCCCTCCCAGGCTGAAACACACAGGTAGGATATAAAATGTGAGAAGGTATAAAATGTGGGTCCTCAGCTGCGGCACCCAGTAGCTAAGCCCCTTTACTTGGCATGAGCAGAGAGATGGACGGCTCAGAGCCTTGAGTCCACCTAACACCCAAACCCCAGCAGGGGAGAATTGTTCACAATCAGGAGGGGTGGGATGTATAACTGTGTCCTCAGTCAAGGCACCCAATAGCTAAGCCCCTTTACTTGGGATGAGCAGAAAGATGGGTGTCTCAGAGCCCTGAGTCCACCTAACACCCAAACCCCACCAGGGGAGAGTTGTTCACAATCAGGAGGAGTGGGATATATAACTATGGGCCCTCAGTCAAGGCACCCAGTAGCTAAGCCCCTCTGTTCGGCGTGAGCAGAGAGACGGCTGGCTTGGAGCCATGAGTCCACCTAACATTCAAACCCCACTAGGGCAGAGGTGTTCTCAATCAGGAATAAATGAATGTACTCTGCTTCTAACAAGTCCCCTGCCTCTCTCTCTAACTACCAACACCCAACAGAGGAGAGGGTGTGGAGCTAAGCTGAGGGTATATATAGCATTCTGATCCCATAGAGCAGAATGGGAACTCTGCTACTGGCAGCCAGCAGTGCCTGTTACGCTTTGGAGGGGCCCTATTGGTGTTTCCAGGGCTGGAGAATTCTGCCCCCCCCCATATTGCTTTAAAGTTTGGTATACATTTTGATTGCGTGGAGAATGTCTGTCTGGAAATGCATCCATTCATGAACCACCATGAGCTGCTTGAAAGTTCGTGGAACGTTTGTGCTGGTTGACCTGCCAGAAACATCAGTTCGCAAACCACAAACCGAACAAAATTTGTCACGAACTTTAGTTCATGAGCCGGTCCATCCTGTTGTACAGAAAATAATCCTGTCTGAGTATGTGTGTGCTTCCCCAGCCCAATTTGAGAAAACGCTCATTTCAATCCTGTGGAGCAGAGTCAGATCTTGTACTTTATTGATCAACAAAGGAGGAAGGTGCAGATCCAATAAGGTTTTGGATCCCACAGCTCTCCCTAAGGTTACAATGGGAGACATAAAGTTTTATACCCCCTATGACAGAAATAAATCATAATTATCGGTTCCATCAAACTTTGTCATATATCCGTCACACCATTCTGATTGGGTCCAGGCCTGTAGGTTGGACTTTCTCAGGCAAAAATATACCTTCTTCAGTTGAACAATGGGCCTTCTTCTTCCCAGGCTATGAAGTGATAAAATCTAATGTAAGAGATATGGGTACATCATGTAGTATGGTTTCCATTTAACGCAAGCTAACTGACATCAGGAACATGCGCAGTTACAGCGGGCCATAACAAGGTCACAAGCGTCAGCATTTTATCTTCCCAGCATGCATCCAAACAACAGTCACAAATGAACCAAAGTTAATACCTGAAAACATTTGTGATGTTAGAATCATAAATGGTACTTAACATATGCACCATGGAAGTGCTAAGTGCACCTATTAAGTTAAACCTGTTAGTCAGTGGCAGAGTACAAAGTGTTTCATAAACTGTGCATATAACAAATCCCCCCTATCTTGGTGAAGTGAAGATTTATAGTTCACTGACAACTACTGGAGCTCGTCTTACACCTGTATAAGCTCTGGCGATCATTAGCATCCTTTCAGTCATGGGGGATGGTTGGGGCTTGGGTTTAGGCAGTGCGGCTTTGACGCAAGAAACATAGAAGTACATATGCTTACAACAAAAACTCAGTTAAAATATTTAACAGAGAACAGGCTTTTGCTTAAATCCTGGACAGGAGAGTTCAGGTGCTAGAATAGCTTTGTAAAACAACACTTTTAAAAACAGCACTTTCAATTCATCTTGCAAATCTTCTGGGACACTGGGTGCCCCGTCATCTGATGTTGCTTCCTTGTTTCTTTGACTTCCATTGGGGCAGCAGTGCAGTGCAGTGCAGTGTAGTGCAGTGCAGAATGACAAGCCTTTCAACAGGATGATCTTTCCCCAGATTTACTAAACCAGATCAATAAACCATCAATAATTTAAAAAACCAAAAACCCGGAAGGAAAAAAACTTTACGGCAAAAGCGCTACCAACTCTGGACACAAGATGACAGTGCAAGACAAGAAATGAATTATTCCATAGCACAAAACAGAAAGTCCCCTGAGCAATACTTAAGGAGACTCCCAAAAGCGGCGGGGCTTTGAAAACAGTCAGAAAAAAAACCAAACCTACAGATCTCGGAATACTGAGGAATTAACCCCTTCCAGGAACAATAGCTGTTCATCAATGAAGAGTAACCCTCTTTTCAACAACAATAGAGAGTACCCCCCAAGTGGCCGTTCAACTTGAAGAGTAACCCACTTTTCAACAACAATAGAGAGTACCCCCTCCAAGTGGCCGTTCAACAGTTAAAAACAAACTAATTCCAGAGTCCCCTTTCCCCGCCCAGCCTGGGCTTCTCTGCTCTCTGAGAGCTGAAACCAAGTCCCTCAATTCCCAGAAATACCTTGTGCCCTTTTGAAGCCAGCTGAAGATGGGATTCTGGTCTACAGGATCGGTGCAGAGAGAGCTCTTTTGCTGGCTCACCGGGGAACTCACCACTTGCGCTGTTAAATCCCAAAACACTCCTGGATGGATGAAATCAGCAGGTTGGCGCAGGTATCCCGAAGGTTTGGAAGTCACAGCAAAGCAGAAGTTCCCCGTGATGGCAGCAAGATCGCGGTGGGACCTCCATTTGTTGTACAGAAAATAATCCTGTCTGAGTATGTGTGTGCTTCCCCAGCCCAATTTGAGAAAAACGCTCATTTCGATCCTGTGGAACAGAGTCAGATCTTGTACTTTATTGATCAACAAAGGAGGAAGGTGCAGATCCAATAAGGTTTTGGATCCCACAGCTCTCCCTAAGGTTACAATGGGAGACATAAAGTTTTATACCCCCTATGACAGAAATAAATCATAATTATCGGTTCCATCAAACTTTGTCATATATCCGTCACACCATTCTGATTGGGCCCAGGCCTGTAGGTTGGACTTTCTCAGGCAAAAATATACCTTCTTCAGTTGAACAATGGGCCTTCTTCTTCCCAGGCTATGAAGTGATAAAAAGTATCTAATGTAAGAGATATGGGTACATCGTGTAGTATGGTTTCCATCTAACGCAAGCTAACTGACATCAGGGACATGCGCAGTTACAGCTGGCCATAACAAGCAAGGTCACAAGCGTCAGCATTTTATTTTCCCAGCATGCATCCAAACAACAGTCACAAATGAACCAAAGTTAATACCTGAAAACATTCGTGATGTTAGAATCATAAATGGCACTTAACATATGCACCATGGAAGTGCTAAGTGCACCTATTAAGTTAAACCTGTTAGTCAGTGGCAGAGTACAAAGTGGTTCATAAACTGTGCGTATAACAATCCCTAGTCATCACTACTGCTGTCTTCACGTGTCTATAATTCATTTTGTGAGTGAAAACTTGCCAAACAGTTTTCCCAGGTTTCTAAAAAATTTCCTGGCCTCCATCCAGGCAAAATGGCCTAGTTACCAACTTCTGTTCATCCTGTTTAATTAATGGCTGTTTTGTGAACTTTAAATACCTCTAAATACTTTTAAGGGAACTAGTCAGGAAATTTGCCCCAGGGAGGTATAACTTAGAAATGGAAGGCTTCCTGACCTAAATAATGGTTTAGTAATGATTTATCATTATTATTACTTTTAAAAATTGCCTTAAAAAATGAGACAAACTTTGAATTGTGCCCGCAAACAGATGGGTAACCCAGTGCAGATCTTCCACTACAAGTTGATGGGGTCCCTGTGACCAACCCCTGACAAGTAGCCTGGCTGCTACCTTTTGGACCAATGGAAGTTTCCAAACTGTTTTCAAAGACAGCCCTACGTAGAGGTGGTCTAATGCAGGGGTGTCGAGCTCATTTGTTATGGGGGCCGGATCTGACATAAATGAGACCTTGTTGGGCTGGGCCATGCGTGTCATAAAAGGTAATGCCAGGTAGCGGAGATATAAACTTTGTAAAGGACACAAACACAAAGATTTATTTTTTTAACTTAAGATAAAAACATGCTTAAAACATTAGCTCTGTGAGCTGCAAACCTACTTTTGATTTATTGACATTCACCACAGAAATCTCATGCTCAGAATTCTCAGTCTAGGACCCAGGTTAAAACATGAAATGGCTGAGCGAGTGAGAGAGTCTGGCGAAGCAAGCTATGATGCAGCAGCAGAAGTGGAAGCAAGGAGCAGGCCAGTTCCACTGCGGGCCTGAGGGAAGCCCTCTGGGGGGGGGGGCTCGATCTGGCCCCCGGGCCGCATGTTTGACACCCCTGGTCTAATGGAGATGATCAGACCGTGGATCACTGTAGCCAGTCTCTAGGCAACATTTCAAGGTTTCTACAGGCTGCCCTGGATAGCCCAGGATAGCCCAATCCCATCAGATTTCGGAAGCTAAGCAGTGGTTGGCCCTGGCTAGTATTTGGGTGGGAGACCTCCCAAAAATATCAGGGGTGTGACATGGATGTAGGCAATGGCAAACCACCTCTGAATGTCTCTTGCCTGGGAAACCGCCACCACTGCCTCCCTGGGATTGGCTGGAAGCACAGAGCTGGGTGTCATTCGCATATTGGTGACAACGCGGACCAAATCTCCAGATGACTTCACCCCATGGTTTCATGTAGATGTTTAAAAGCAGAGGGCAAGACAGAGCCTCGTGAGACTGCAAAGGCCAAGGGGCTGAGCTGCGGTTCCCCAGCACCACCTTCCGAAACTTACCCTCCAGGATGGACCAGAACCACTGCAAGATGGTGCCTCCCGTCCCAGAGAGGCGGTCCAGAAAGATACCACGACTGAAGGTATTGAAAGCTGCCGAGAGGACCAGGAAACTCAACTGTGGTCCCGGTCACACGGCAAAGTTTCCGCGGGAGAGGCACGGAGGGTGGGCGGATTATCTGGGAGCGATCACACCCCAACATCTGGGAAGTGGAGCGCACCGGTGGCTTACCGCCGACAATGCACCTTAAAAAACTAGTACCTCCAAGGTACTAGTAAACGTTTGCCATGGGCTGCCTCCAGACGCCAGTGGTGTGATTGCGCCAGCGCGCAGCATTCCCCTCCAGTACCTCGTTTACCCACCGGCGCCGAGGGAAGGACCCGTGGTGTGCCGCCGGTGCGTCTGATCGCGTAATCGTGCATCAAACTGCGCCAGGGCAATTAGCCACGCCTCCCCCCCGCGATATCCGGCCTGTGTGACCGGGGCCAGAGTTGTGTTCCCTCTGTCCTCAAGACAACCAGGGCTACTTCTGTTCCATAACCAGACCTGAAACCAGATTGTAAACTGGATTGATATGTATAGAGAGCGCCTGTGTGTAACCCATGAGAACAAATCGGTTTCCTACACAGGGAACGAGAGTTTCAAGGAAACACATGCAGCAGTTTAGTGAATCCTAAGGGGTGGGGAGAGAGATAACTTTCTCCAGGAATTCTGTAATCAGGTGTCACTAGTTCAGCCCAGAAAATGTTGTTAGTACTTCCAATGAAAAATACAAAAGAAAAGTCTTCAGGGCAAGTAGCAGAATAGACAGTGGAAAAACACATCAGAAAGGCTACAAGAGAGAGTGTTCCTCTCCAATGACATAGTGTCTCTTTGTGTCTGTGCGTGTTCCTAATTGCACGTTTTGCCTCTCTGGCAAAGCGACAGTTAATCCTCTTTTGAGTTGCTCCATACCCCTGTAAGTCATAATTATAACATGGTACGATTCAAAGTTTATCCAGTACATGCATCGGTCACATTCCTCAGAGTCAGGAGTTATGCCTAAGCAAACAGCTGCCAAGACCTCAGCACTGACGTTTCTCTTCCCTCGTGGTAACCCAAATGTCTAGGCTGACTGTAGGTGATAACGAGGACGGAAGGTCATCTTAAAGTATTTCAGAAAGCTGACATTTTGTAAAACATCTCCTGCTTAAGGTATTTGCTGATCTTTGATTGTAATAAATCGAATCATTGAATTGTAAAACATTTTTAAAGGTTTCATTTTGCTAATGGGCATAATTGTTTCTGTCCAGGGTTTATATTGACTCTTAATAGTGTGGTTGGATTTTAGGTGGAAAAAGTAGAATGGCGAACAGGCCATGTACACCCCCCAAAAGTGCTCAGTGGAAAATACCAATGTAGAAACATAACAGGTCCATACTGCACAACACAACAGAACAGATTTGCATTTTTGATGCATCTGATTGGCAGCTGTCGGAGACCATGCGGTTGTGCTTTGGTGCCCTTTTGGTGAGCAGGTGGCAAGCAGGTGGGTTTCCCTGGTCCAAACTGCCTTCTCTCAGCCTGAGGACTCCTTTTTATGATCGAAAGATCTTTCTTTTTAACCTCAGCTTCACCAGGACCCCGGGGCCACCCATGCTTCCATGTCATGTTGAGGTTCGTGTACTGCTGCCCAGTGGCCTGACCAATAGATCCCAAGGTCAAAAAATCCAGTTGGCATGGTGGCACTGGTGCTGTGTGCCAAATGTAAGAGAAGTCTATGTTTTAGGATTTCCAACATGACCGAGCCATTAGCTAATCTGTGTTCTGAGCCAGTGGGGGTGTTTGCAGTGCTCACTGCTCAACAAGGAAGAAGGGTATTTTCCAGTGGTCACAGTGATAGATTCTGAGGATGCAAATTGGTGGATGTGTGCTGGGGTCAGATTCTGTGACTGTTTACTATTTAAGAATATCAAACACTCTGACATTTGAATCTAATGTATTGAGCAGGGGTGTCAAACATGCGGCCCGGGGGCCAGATCAGTCCCCGGAGGGCTTCTATCAGGCCCACAGTGTAACTGGCTGTCTTCTGCTGCTTCTTCCAGTTCTGCCGCTGCTGCGTCATTGTAGGTTTGCACCTTACAGATACACACCTGAACAGCATACCCAAGATTGCAACAGCACAGACATTTTGATGCCATCACTCAGAGCAAGATGTGTCAGTTATCAGACACAAGTAAATAAAATATTGCAAGAGTGCTAATGTTTTAAGCATGTTTTTATTTTAAGAAAAAAAAACCCTTTGTGTTTGTGTCCTTTATAAAGTTTATCTCTCCGCTACCTGGCATTACATTTTATGACACACATGGCCCGGCCCAACAAGGCCTCATTTATGTCAGATTTGGCCCTCACAACAAATGAGTTTGACACCCCTGGTATTGAGGAACTCCAAGAAATTATTGGAAACTGAAAAATAAATTAACTCCTGTACTGAATCTTGTATATATTTCAATGTAAATGTGTAATTTATATGTATCCATAGTTGTTTTTAATGATTTCTTAACACTTGGTAGCTGTTAATACTACTACTACTACTTTCAATTTATTTCCCCAGTGGGCTCAAAGCGATGTACAGTTACACATTTTAAACAGGGGACTAACAATGTTCATAGGGGATAGGGAAGACAACATATATTCATTTAATTGCACACGCAATCATTGCATGGCGTAAACGTCTTCTGGCTTGGCTCAGTCATTTTCCAAACGGCTGCTTGTCAACCAGGCTTCAGGACCCGTATGTCAAATCGCCACACTGCCACTGCCTGGCTGGAAACATCCACTGCAGGGATTTTTGTAGCCGAGAAGTTCTTCCGCCTTTTTCCGAACCTCGACCAGGACGTCCCGACCGTTAGCTAACACCCTCCCACAAGGGAGATTGGTATGCCCACCCTCTCTAAGGAGTGGTTCCCATTTTATCTACTCGCCGAAACTTTCAAATCACTGGGTGGACGATGAGCTGGGGACAACAGGCTGGCTGCTCACACCAGTGCGGGGCTCAAACTAACACAGTTCGGATGTTAAGACAGTGGGATATACCCACTGTGCTACCACACAGTTTTCTTGGATTGCTCAGGTAACAATATTAATTATAGATGTTTCTAGAGTCAGTTAATTTCTTGATATAAACTGAGTTAAGTTGTCCCGATTAATGATACAGAAATATGAACCAATAAAAGGCCCTGATCAAAAGGATAAACTATAAAAGTCATATATAAGCAAAAGGACATAATATGAGAATTCACATTTAAAGTTTTTGAAATCAGTTATGGGGTTCATTATGGTCAGCTACACTGAAGTTACATCTTATTAAGATATTCAGTAGTTATTAAGATATTCAGAAAATCAGTAATTAACTAAGATATTCAGCTACACTGAAGTCACATCCTATTAAGATATTCAGTAATTTGCCATCTTTATTCAATGAGAGAAATCGTAAGCTGGATAGAGGGGGTGTCATCAAAACAGGACAGCGAATGGATTTACGGGTCTTAATATGTTTTTTGGTACTAAATAAGAAGGGGTTCTTCAGAGCTCCTTCCTGAGACGATAAGATGTGTCGTGGGTCCAGGTCCGGCTGAGGCTGACCCCTCCACAGATGAGGAAGAGGCAGGGAACAACTCAGCCTCCTCTAGAGACAGCCCAGAGGAAGAACCCTGAGCAGTACCCGAGGAGGAGGAAGAGTCCCCAGCAGCTGCACAAAAGGTGCAGCCAGAAGGAGAGACCATTCCTGAGCCGGGGCCAGCGACCCCTGCCACAGACACCCCGAGGCCAGACTCCCAAAGGCCTAGTTCCCCCGAGTGCCCCAGACATAGGGCACGGCAGAGGCTGACTTTGCAGGAACAAAGAAGAAGTGCCAGGCTGCAGCTCCAGCAACGTCAGCGAGGGGAGTTGTAAGCCTCTGCAGACTCAACTCCAAAGGGAGGGAGGGGAGGATCTGTCTAAAACCCCTTGGTGCACCTGCTCCAGCGCAGCAGCAACTCTGCAAAATCAGACCTGCTTCTGAGTGTGCAGCAGTCACTCCTTGCCTGCATTCTTGAAACGACTTGATTCCAGCTTGATTTCAGCTATGCTGCCATAAAGGTTGGGGAGTTTGGTCTGTATCTGGTTAATTGCTATTGCTTTCCTTTCAGGTTAATTGCTACTGCATTCCTTTCTGTGCTTTCTCTGTTGTGCGCTGAAATGCTTATCTATACAGATGTGCAGGAGGGTGTTGTGGTGTCTGGGTTTTCCCTAGGTGTCGTGGGAGAGTGTTCGTTCTCAGCTTCAGCTACCTAACGGTCTCTAAGCTTTATCCCACGTGTGGGAAGGTGCCTAATTGGCCAGTACTGTGGGGGGAGGGTGCATACGAATATCCTATATCCTATTATGCCCATGGGGCCGCCGCCATTCTTAACAGTGCCTATGTTACTGCATCTATAGCTCTGCAATAAAAGTATAACCGTTCCTGAATGTGTGTACTTCGTTGTTGGCTGTGGGTTCTGACACTTGTGTCTTCAGCTTCTAGCTTATCGCCTCGGTGGCTACCAGCCAAGTCAGCACAAGAGGCTTCTGACTGCACTAATGGTCTTTTATTTAATTACAGATGAAATAAATCTGATTCATTTGTAGAAAAATTCTTGCCTGTATGCGATATTTATATTCTCCTGACATACTTGACCCAATATTGTATCACAGGCCTTAGTGGTTTCCCCAAATCTTAGATTTTTTTTTTTTTTAAATGAGTGGATAGAAAGGTGAGTGGGCTACACTCGGTTGTACTGATACGACATGAACACATGAAGCTGCCTTATACTGAATCAGACCATTGGTCCACAGAGGTCAATGTTCTCTGTTCAGACTGGCAGCGGCTCCCCAGAGTCCAAGATAGAGAGGTCTTGAATGTCACCTATTAACTGGTTCTTTCAACTGGAGATGGTGGGTATTGAACCTGGGGCCTTCTGTGGCAAACCAGACGCTCAGCCACTAAGCGATTGCCCCCCCCCCAGATTATGTGTTTTTAAGAATTAAGTTCAAATATCTGGGGAGGTCTTGTAAAGGTGGAGCAGGATACTAGGTAAAGGTGTGCCGATCCTGGTCTTTCTGGGTGGTCATCTAGGGTTGGAGGAGGGGATGGGACAGGGTTAGACTGTCATGCTGATCTGAATGATACTTTAGAAAAGAGCAAGAGTCTAGTAGCACCTTAAAGACTAACAAAATTTGTGGCAGGGGATGAACAGCGTCTCACAAAAGCTCCCACACTGAAGAAGTGAGCAGTGACTCACAAAAGCTCCTTCCCTGCCACAAATTTTGTTTGTCTTTAGGTGCTGCTGGACTCCTGCTCTTTTCTACTGCAATGGACAGACTAAGATGGTTGCTGTCTTGGGTACTGGCTCTGCTGAGGCTGACTGTGCCTCAGATGAGGAAGAGGCACGGGGCAACCCAGCCTCCTCTGAAGTCAGCCGAGAAGAGGAACCCTTAGCAGCACCTGAGGGAGAAGATTGTTTTATTTATTTATTTATTTATTTTGTCAAATTTATATCCCACCCTCCCCACCAAGATGCCCCAGCAGCTGCACAGGAAGTGCAGCCAGAGGGAGAGACTGATCCAGAGCCTGGCCCAGCACCCCCAGGTGGAGACACTCCGAGGCCAGAATCCCCACATAGTTCTCCTAAGTGTCCCAGCAGGTGAGTGTGCAAGAGTGAAGGGAGAGTGCCAGACTGCAGCTCTTGCAAAGGCAACGTGAGGGGCTGCGAGTCTTGGCAGATTGACTCCCAGGGAAGGGAGGACCTGGTCATAAACACCCCCACGCACCTGCCTCAGTGTGGAAGCAACCATGTGCGCTCAGACCTGTTCCTGGCTGTTAGCCTCTGCTTCTTGCTCCTAGTTCCTGCCGCCTTTGACTGATTTCCCAGATTTCTGACCTTCGACCCTGTTGCTCGACTTGATTTCAGACTGCGTATCCAGTTTCCAGTGCATGGTATCTGTGGTGACCGGCTGACCCAGCACAGTTAACCATCTTGACCTATCTTAATACTTGTTACCTTTTTATACTTTCTTCCTTTTCCCTTTCTCCCTATCTTTTTTTTCTTCTGCTACTAATAATGTAACTTTCGTTCACCACATATATAGCAGAATTTTCTGGATGCACTGGAGGTTATTGTTTGCCTGAAAGCTCTCACCTGGCAACAAACCCAGTGTTGCTCCTCCTTATGTTTATCTCTTACTTCCTTCTCGTGCCTTTCCTTTGCGTCCTTTTCTTCTCTTCCTTGTCACCAGTTGGATGAAGGAACATACACAGTGGAAACACAGATATACAGAGCTTTACAGCGATGTAAAAACTCATCTACTTGTCTGTGTTTCCTTTACTTTTGCAAACATGAGAATATGGGATTGACGAAGCAGAGTTCCATTTTTTCTATGGGGATGACGAAACTGTACTTCCTTCCCACATTTCCATGTTTGTAAAAGGAAACACTGAATATGTAACATAAAAGGTCAATGACATAAAAGTGCCTCATGTCCTTGGAGGAAGGAGAGTATGCAGACAAAACGCAGGAGAGACTTTTGTTGTTGAAGCTTCAGTATTTTTAATTAAATATCCATGGATTTCCTTGGTTTCAAACAAAGCAAGAAAAATTATGATAATCATACATAGTTAACAACAGTCAGTATCTCCTAGAAATTAACCAGATAAATACAAACACATGGGAAGGGGAAGAATTACATTTCCCCACAATTTACAAGTATATTGGGGGGGGGGCGCAAAAGGGCTCCACTTGAACACAGGAAAACTGCATTAAGGTCGGGACGCATGTGTCTTCTTTGCTCCTGTGTTGGTGATGACGTGAAACTTCACAGGGACGTGGCATGCTGTGTTAATAATTACAGGAAATATACAAAAGATCACATGTATTTACACTTATTCACTTGGAACTCCACCCACCCCCCCTTTCAACCCTCTACATAATAAGTGAATGTCTTTGAGAAATACGGAGGGAACCTGATGGGAAAATGCAGCGAGGTATACTTGAAAAGGGTACGACAGTTTTCCATTTATGACGGATGAGACATTGAATGAATTAGAATAGAAACTATTTCTGCAGCTATATGGATGTATGTATGAGATCACTATTTGAATGTTTTAAAAGGAGACCCAATATGGTGCAGTGGTTAAGAATATTGGGCTGAGATCTGGGAGGCCCAGGTTCGAATCCTCACCCTGCCACGGAAACTTGCTGGGTGTGACCTTGGGCCAGTCACATGCTCTCAGCCTAACCTACCTCACGGGGTTGTTGTAAGGATAAAACTGGCGGATCGGAGAATGATATAAACTGCTTTAGATCCCCACGGGGAGAGAAAGGTGGATCCATGAAGTAAATGGATTAAAATATTCCCCGCAGTCCAATGCAGCACCACCTGTTGTTCAAAAAGGGGGATATCTGGAAATATTTTACCCTTCCTGCTGGGTCCCTGGAATCCCTGTAAAATCCAGAATGGATCAATCTTCTCTCTGTCGGGGCAGATGTCAGAGAATCTATTCCAGACATTGAAACATAGCAGAGGAATGGGAAATCCAAACCGAACTGCATTCTTGTTCCCTTTTCATTGGTGAAAGGTCAGAAGCCATTCAGAGTAGTAGGTTGATGTTGTAATCTAGTGATGTGTCGTTTTAAGTGTTCTACTTCCAACTTATTTTGAGGGGAAATTCATTTCTGCACTAAAGGAGTACCGGCTTTTTTGTGGTTATTCTCAAGTCTCCTGTTTTGTTTTGTTTTTTTATTTCTGGCCCTTGACATGTCTCTTTCCTTCTCATTTCCCCCCCAGTGGTAACCATTATTGTACCTGTTCATTTACCATCTGAGCTGTCTGCTCATCTAATTGGTTAAGTTTTCAGCTCAAAGGCACGCATGTCCCATAGTCCTTCCACAACCATCCTTTTCTCCTTCCTCCCTGCATATATAGTGCCTCGATGTGTATCAGTGTGCCATCGTACAGATTCAGCATTTTATGCAGTCTATAAGGCCTGAGCCGACTCTTCAAGGGGAATGGAAGCACATTTGTACTGGGAACATGATCCTTAACTGTGGGATAGTGTAGAATAAAAGAGAAATGTAAGAAGAAGTCTTTATGTGCTTTAGATCTGGTCCACAGAATAGGTACTGGCTGCGGTGAGGCAGGACTTGGCTGTGTTAGGATGCATAAGAATGTAGGAATATATGTGCCCTGCTGAATTAGACTGAAGACCCATCTGGCTTAGCATCTAACGAATCAGTTAGATGCTTTTGGGCAGACCACAAAGGGCAAGAGCCCTTCTCCTGTGACTTGCCTCAGGCAATGAAATTCTGAGGTAGCCTGTCTCTGAACATGGAGGATCCATTCAGCTATTGAGGTTAATAGCTGGTGGTCAACTCCTGTCTCCTCTGCCATGCATTTTACTCCTCCTTTTAAAGCCAGAGGCCACCTACACTTTCCTGTCCAAAATGTGAACGTTAAGTACACTCAACATCAATTACATCTATTCATTCCTTTTTAGTCTCCCCTGGTATACCTTTAGATTTTAAACTCTCCAGGAGAGACACATACTTGTTTCTAATGTTCGTAAAAGTGTGCAGTTACGGCGCTGAGAACAGATTTCCAAACCCATTCTTTACATGTTCCCGGCCACCTCAGGGCTTCCTACTGGCTTGTTTCGAACACTACATAATGCATCCCAGCCCTTTTCTTCGACCAGATTTTCAGAGCAGACCACCCTTTTTCTTAAGCTACGATCAAGAGGTCTGCATGCTTTGTATTACAAAGAAATGCTGCACCAAAGGTGATCCAAATACAAACCGATATAAAACCATACATATTTAAATAGACATTTTAGATAAATAAATCTGCACATTTGTAATTGCAATCTACGGTTTAAGAATCGTTTCCCATCATTTCTTTTGCTGTGGGAACAAGGAGCTGTGCAGGGTAACAGTCCTGCCTCCTGATTCTTCTCAAAATCCTACTGACTTCTTCCCTTTGGCTTCTAGAATTTCAAGCATACTTTCGCCGCCTTAAGGACTAGAAACGTGCTTTTTTTTTAAAAAAAGCTGGGATTTCAAGGAAGTCTATCCAGGGTCTACTAGGGTTGCCACCCTCCAGGTGGGTGTGGAAACTCGCTCTGCAGTGTTAGAAGAGTCAAACAACAAAGACAGGAGTGCTCCATCTATGATTGTCAGCTGCTTAATGGACCTTTTGTAGGACCAGCAACAAACATCAATTTAAACTTCAATGTAACCCCAAAAGGAAACTTCCCCCTTTAGAAGACTTTCAAGCAAGGAGAAGCAGGTGTACAAACTGATTATTATTGTTGATATCGCATGTAATGAATATATACCTGTTTTAGAATATTATGAATAATACACAATGCACTTTATAAGATGGAACATATAGAATACTTTAACTTATAAATAAGGTTTTTGCAGTGTATATATTTGTTGTTTGACCCTCCAGGTGGGGCCTGGAGATCTCCTGCTATTACAACTGATCTCCAAACAGAGATCCATTCACCTCGAGAAAATGGCTGCTTTGGAGGCTGGACTCCAGGGCACTGTACTCTGCTGAGGCCCCTCCCCTCCCCAGACTCCGCCCTCCCAAATCTCCAGGTATTTCCCCAGCCAGAGCTGGCAACCCCAGTGTCTATGCACAGCTTCATCTCTCCTTTGGCTCCCCTGGGATCTTTGCTAGAAGGACAGGCTTGAAACATATTTTGGAGAAAGTCTGTAGATGAGCAAAGCGAGAGGTTTCCCATACTGGGTTTTATATGACTTACACTTGATCTTCGCCAAAAGGCCGAGAAGTGATGGGTTTGATTCAAAACTACACACCAATAATGGGCTTCAATGCCCCACCTCCATGGCTATCTCAGTCTTCTGCTTATTAAAGTTAGGCTGCTATAAAATGAAGCCCGAGCGAGGACAATCTTTCTCTGTTTTTGTTTCTGATGCCAAACGATGCTGAACTGTGTGCGGCTCCCTTCCTAACGTTCTCATTCCTTTTGCAAAATGCAGAGGGGGAGGCTGAAATCTTTTCTGTAGTGGTGGGGATGATTTCTCTCCCAGTGGCGTTTCTGCTAAATTTGCCTCCCCTTAGCAACTTCCACCCCATTGGGTGGGGAAAGCCGCCTGTATTTTGTAGTATCGAGTTTATTGTTTTAGCCACAGGCCATAATACATCAGACTATAAAATGGTAATGTAAACAATAAAACAAAATATATCAGTATACTCCAGTACTCCTTCTACTTTGCATTAAATACTAAACTCATTCTGATTTTCCTTGTTGCTAAGGCAAATAACGCCATTCTGCTAGAAACATGGAGTGCATTCAGACGGGCAGCTAATCCCGCCATTATGCCAACCTGAGTTTTATCCCGATCTTTTTAATCCATCGTAGCATGACCTGGTGAATCACCTTACCGCACGCTGCCTCTGTTGTGGATTGTCTAGATGGCGTCCACTGAAGGAGGCATGCGCGGTGGGGTTTTTAAAAAAACCTTTTGCGCATGCGCATAGGTGTCACAGCGCGTCCTTGTTGAAGGAGGCGCGCAGTGGACAGTTGTTTCCAATGCAATTCTATGAAAATGTCTAACGCTGATACATTTCTAGGCAGTGACTGCTGCAGTCCACCCCAAAGGCCTCTCCCACAAACTGCGTTCAGATGGCTTCCCGCACAGCCCCTCCGGCACAGAAGACCGCTCTCATGGGATATTTCCCTTGCTCCAATTTGAGGTATCTCCTTTAAACGCCCCCCCAAGTGCTACCTGATGGCGAAAGATGTTGTATTCTGCCACTCCCCCCAGCTAATAGCGGTACCACCCTTTGACGCAATAAACTTTTCTGCCAGTGGGAAAACATAAGGACAGAAGCCAATGTTGGGTCAGGCCAATGGCCCATGCAGTCCAAGACTCTGTCACACAGTGGCCAAAAATACCAGGTGCCACCAGGAGGTCCAGCAGTGGGGCTAGGACAATAGAAGCCCCCCCCCACTGTTGCCCCCCCCAAGCACCAAGAAGACAGAGCATCCCTTGCCCCAGACCGAGAGTTCCTATCTCTACCTTGTGGCTAAGAGCCACGGATGGACCTCTGCTCCATATGCTTATTTAATTCCCTCTTGAAGCCGTCCATGCTTGTGGCCACCGCCACCTCCTGTGGCAGTGAATCCCATGTGTTCATCACTCTTTGGGTGAAGAAGGACTCCCTTTGATCTGTTCTAACCTGAATAAGGACTAGAAACCTTTTGAATAGGTAGGGTTGCCATCTCCAGGTTTGGAATTCCTGGAGATTTGGGGCTGGAGCCTGGGGAGGTTTTGGAGAGGGGAGGGAGTCCAGCAGGTTATGCTCCCACGGAGCCCACCCTCTAGAGCAGCCCATTTTCTCCAGAGGAACTGAGCTCTGTAGTCTGGAGTGTCGATTCCGGGAGATCTCCAGGCCCCGCCTGGAGACTGGCAACCCTATAACAGGGTTGCCAACTTTAGCTTGGGAAGTTCCTAAAGATTTGGGTGCACTGCCTGCAGAAGGGATATGATGGTACAGAAGAGGAGTTTGGATTTATACCCCGCCCTTCACTCGGCGTCTCAGAGCGGCTTACAAACTCCTCCCCCTCCCCACAACAGGCACCCTGTGAGGTAGGCGGGGTTGAGAGAGCTCTGACAGAAACTGTTTTTTTTTAATCCGAGAACAGCTCTGAGAGAACTACGGCTTGCCCAAGGTCATCCAGCAGCTGCAAGAGGAGTGGGGAATCAAATCCGGTTTTCCCAAATTAGAGTGCGTGTAATTAGCCACTACACCAAACTGGTTCTCATAGAGTCCACACTCCAAAGCTGCCATTTCCTCCAGGTAAACTCTCATCTGGGGATCAGCTGAAATTCTGGAGAAACACCAGGCCCCACCTGGGGGTCGCCAGCCCTGGAGGATGGTGCCGCCATGAGCGGAGCATGGTAGGATACAACCCATGACCATTATATTCGTATTGTTTAATCCACTATTATTTTTACTATATATGAACATGAAACGTTTCTGTGTTCCCAGGGATGGAGAAATGAAAATTGTTTGTTTATGTGTACCAGCCAGTATCCTTGGAGGTCTTACAGATATGTTGGCTCAAGAATATGTTGAGCCACTTCCAACTGTGAGGTCATTGGGTCCCGTATTTCCAAAACCTTTCATCGTTTTGTCTTTTCTACTCTTTAGCCAAACATCCCAATGTGTGTCTTTCCGGTCCCCAAATGACTTAGTTATTTCATTCATTGAAAGCAAAAATGCGTAGCAAATTAACCTTCCATAGAGAAGCAAGCAAAAACAGAACCGTTGTGATCCCATGAATTTCTAGAGGGAAAGGGGCCAGTCCCCCGCTCCTGTGTGGACCTGCCCGATGTCCATTTTGAGAACATGCTGGTGGTGGTATTATTCCGTGTTGGGTTTTTTTCCAATTTCTTTGTTCCCTACAGCTCTGTCAAAGAGCACATGCTCTTTGCATGGATAAGGTCCTCCTTTCTATCCCTGGCACCTCCAGTTAAAGGTTTAGCAGTGCTGGAAACAGCCTGTCCCTTCCCAAGAACTCGAAGTCAGAGTTAATAAGAGAGCTCTGGGCTTTATCGGCCAACAGTCCCACTCAATACAAGGCAGTTTCTTACATTCTTAAAAAGATGTTTTAAAATTGTCCAACCGCTATTTCTTCCAGAGACTCTGGATGCCTCCACAACCGGAGGCATGATCTTTCGAAACACCGTGATTGTGTGTACGGCACATTTCCCAGAACACCAGTGATTTGCGGTGTGCGCATGTGGCGAACCCCTGTAAGATATAAATTCTCCTTCCTTTGCCAGGAAAGGGCTATGATTGAAGAGTCCAGGAAGCCATTTGGATCCACAAATGTCAGAATGTTTCTGTGACATAAAGCAGATAGTCCTGATTGATTTTCTTGTCTTTTTTTTTGCTTCTGTGGCTACTGCAGCATGGTTTGCTTCAAGCTGTAGTTGAAGACATGCCCCCCCCTTGCCTTTTCACCTCCTGCTCCCTGGGTGGGTGCTGCCCATCAGAGGATGAGGCAAACAGGCCAGCCAGCTGTGCATTTCCCTGCTCCGCAGTCGAAAGAAAAGGAAGCACGCTCTTGTTACACAGAGAAGGTCATCTCCGGAGGACTCAGAAAGGGCCCCCTCGGCTTCCTTGCAGCCGAGAGAAGCAACGAAATGGTTGTCTCGCCAGGCCCGCCCCCACGTGGCACTTTACCGAGTCCAAAAAAAATGAACTGCAAGATGAACTGAGCTTGGCAGAGTTTTGATCTTCCAGGACTGAACCGCCCGGTGACTTTTCAGTGGCACAGGTTGTTCCGAAGGGAGTACATGTAACTGATCTTTGATCGCAATAAACTTGACGTGACTCTCGAAGGGAGCAAACGGCTGATTTTGGCTTTGCGTGTGCATGAACGGCTTTTGCACTTGCAAAGCTGAGGGGGGGGAATAGCAGCTAGCCCCCCCCCCCAACACTGTGGCTTCCGGTTCTCACTCTGCCACAAAGTTCCCTTGATAATCTTCGGCTAGGATCTCTCTCTCTCTCTCTGTCTCTCTCTGTCTCTCTCTCTCTCAGCGAAGCCAGTCTTCCAGGACAGTTGTGAGGGTTAATGCTGCCCTGGGTTCTTTGCTGGAAGAAGAATGACACGACTGTCAAGCAATGTTCCCTCTAAGCTGTGGAGTCTTGTGAGCAAAGATTCTAATTCGTGAGCTACTGGCATTAAAATTGTGAGCGAACGATTTGGCCACTGCATAAATTACATTGCTCTGGAGCCATCCTTCCTGAGCTAAGACAGAAATCTGCGAGCTGAAGGCTAAAAAACTGTGAGCTGGCTCACACTGACTCAAGCTTAGAGGGAACACTGCTGTCAAGGAGTTTTCTTTCATTACATTTAAGCCCAAGATTGTGGTAAGTCTTCCCTCGTTGTACAGAATACGCTCTGCCGTTTGGGTCTTGAATTGTTTCCTCCTCCCCCCACATGCCAAAGGAGAATGGGGGGGGTCTCTCTTACTAACCCCTGGGTTTTGCAGCTTTTTTTTGGGGGGGGTATAAAGACGATTGTCTGGTATCATGAAGATAATAGAAGCCATGTGGATTTCCTCTCCTGAGTCCCTTCACATCCGTATCGTTGTGTGAAAGGTGCAGTTGGAACATTTCTGGGACATGGCGCCCAAGATCCTTTCTCCTTCCTCTAGAGTAACAATCCTTTCTCTTTCTTCTAGAGCGGCCATGGCAAATAAAGTTTACTTTCACCCATGGGGCTGCAGCGTGAGCTCAGTTGATAAGATGGCCAGAGGGTGGGGTCTTTTTTGGAAGCAAGACAAAAGCAAGCAGGCGCTTCCGATGCGTCAAAGAGGCAGCGCAAACTTCATAAGAGGCGTGCATTGTACGTTTCCCACTCCAATCGACGTACAGGGCGACGGTCTCCGTTACAATGCCTTGCATAAGAACTTTTGCAAGCCCAGTGTCATGGTGCTGCCGGCCTGCAGCAAGGGAAGGAAGAGCTTTGCGTTAAAAAAGAGAGAGAGAGAGCGCCCTTCTTTCTCTTAGTTCAGGGCTGGATGCTCTAATATCCTGAAGCGTTGTTTGTTTGTTTTTAACACACACAGATATGTGCCTGCACACCACGGAATCTCTGCGACAGATGCAAAACTTTCAGCGCTCGGAACCATTTCATGGAAAGCGCTATTTATCTCTGTGTTCTGCAACAGAACGTCTTGTGGCCTTTTTCTTGTTCTTTCCTGTAGTGGACTTGAGGTCTTTGAGATGGGGGAGGCGGGCTTTCCTGGATCTTGTTGAGAATGAGATGGGCACGAAGTCTTAACATCGGGAAGGTCATTTTACAGTGGATAACAAACCAAGTCGAGGCCACCTTTGGACCCTGTCCCTTCCTTCATGACATGCTGGAACAGAGAGAGGGAGAGGAAAATATTGAGTACCTGAAGGCTGCAGACCTGTAATTCAGCATAAGGATTCAAGTCATATGCAGCATGGCAAGTAATGATTACAGCAGCCCTTGGAGGGAGGCCAAAGTATTTATGACTGCCATCTCCAAGCACCGCAACAGCGCAGGGCCACGAGGAGCAAGAAGCAGCCAAGTAAGTTGCACACACACCCCGGCCTGCCTTCAGGTACAAGCTCTCCCTCCTCTGTGAGGGCAGATCTGCATGCCCCCCCATAGCTAAACCGAATGAAATAAATAAATAAATAATAGCTAGCAATCCAAAACAGTCCAGTGGAAAATATTGAGTACCTGAAGGCTGCAGACCTGTAATTCAGCATAAGGATTCAAGTCATATGCAGCATGGCAAGTAATGATTACAGCAGCCCTTGGAGGGAGGCCAAAGTATTTATGACTGCCATCTCCAAGCACCGCAACAGCGCAGGGCCACGAGGAGCAAGAAGCAGCCAAGTAAGTTGCACACACACCCCGGCCTGCCTTCAGGTACAAGCTCTCCCTCCTCTGTGAGGGCAGATCTGCATGCCCCCCCATAGCTAAACCGAATGAAATAAATAAATAAATAATAGCTAGCAATCCAAAACAGTCCAGTGGAGCCTGAGTGGTGGGTGTTGCCTTCTGACACACTTCCGGTGATGTCAGGGGGTGTGGCACATGCAAATGAGTTATGCTAATGAGCTATGCTAATGAGCTCCTGCACCTCTTTTCCTACAAAATGACCCCTGGTTACCAGCATCTGATTAAATCCAAGGTAGACGTAACCCCTCATTTCCCTTCCTGCCGGCATTAGCCCCGGTTTAGAGAAGGCATAATGAGGGACTGGTCATTTACAAGCCTGCAATGGAATGAGGGTTCTGTCCCCCTTCCCCTCGCCCAACCAGAAATTTGGTCACTCTAAAGGCTAAATGCACTCTAATGCTAAATTGATTAAAAGAGAGGGAAAAAACCCAGACCTTGTTTCCTGAGCCTCCACTGGCATCAGAGGCCTGTTTGGGAATACAGACACAACAGTAAATAACTTCATTAACACGCATTTGTTTGTTGATTCTGCACTACCCGTCTCTCGGGTGGATTTTCGCCATAAGAAATGCTGGTTCTTATATTTAACTATGCAAATCTTGACGACAGCTAGGATTGTGTTTGCCAAAAGACGAAGATATTCCGACTAAACAAGAATTTATTTATAAGCTCTTTGACGTAGCAGAGATGGAGAAATGAACCTTTATTATTCAAGAAAAAAGTTCTGAGGTATTTGATAATTATTGGCTTTGTTTTTACAGATGGTGCAAAGGGATCAATTTTGGCTAAGTGGATGAAGGGAAACAAATTAATAGATACTGCATGAAACGATTCGTATAGTCACATTGGCTAATGTTTAAATGATAGTGCAAAATATATATTTATGTTTACTTTATAGGAAATGTGAAAATCTCCGCAACTATTATAAGAAGATTGGATGATGTCATTATTTCTAAAATCTTAAAAAGCAAATTAAAAAAATATTTAAAAAAGAAAAGAAAGAAATGCTGGTTCTGAGCAGGGACGGGAAGGAACCTTGCAGTAGTTTTTCAAGATCGGAAGAATATCTGATATGGCTGCCCACCAGCAGGGGTCTCCAACGTGGTGCCTGTGGGGTGTCACGGTGCTTGTCCACACCTTTTCTGGCTTCTGCATGCGCACCTATGTCCACGGGATAATCGATAGGCTTTTGGAGCCTTCTGGCCAAAATAGGACATTTCTCCGGGTGATGGCAGGGTTGCAAATCTGGGGTCCAACAAAGGCCGTGATCACACGGGCGGTTTGGCCCGACACAGGCACTCCTCCCCTCCGGATCAAATGGGCGTGGTCAGACAGCCACATCTGTCAGGCATTCCCCAGCCATACCTATCCTGTCATAGGACGACTGGGAGCCAGGTTAAAAAGGCACCACATCACAAGTGGTGGTTTTGGTTCCCCGCGCAGTCATTGCGCATGGCCGGATGCCTGAACGTGGGGGAGTGCACTCAGAACGGATTTGGCAGTCTGAACCTGCAGATCCATTCTGTTGCTAGGGAGGCGTTTTTTTAAAAAAATTGCCTATGCGCGCATGTGCACGGGCATGCACACTTGTGCACATGCATGAATTTTGGAATTTTTATGCAGTGCGCTTCATGGCTGAGGCTCTGCAATAATGTGGATGTCTCCGTGGGTAACCCACAGCGGGGTGTGCTGTGTGGCTGATATGCCCCACAACACTTTAAACCGGTTCAATTAGAGGCAGCCCCATATCGCACCAAGCCGCCAGTGTGACCACAGCCAAAGACTGGTATTCTCAGAGATCAAAAACATGTGTAGAATGCACAGCTGGGGTCAGAGAGATACAGGGATCTCAGCAGAGAAGATTCCATGACATGCATCTTTTAAGCAACACATAACAACACATGAAGAGCCTTGCTGGATACCAGACTGAAAGGTCATCCTGTTTCCCCCACTGGCCAGCTACAGAAGACCTTTGGAAGACTCCCAAGCAGGGCAGGGAGGCCAAAGGACCTCCCCAGGTTGCTCCTCAGCAACACATGCAGAGGTAGATTGCCTCTGAACATGGAGGTTCCATTTAGCCACCATGCCTAATAACCATTGGTGGTTCCGTCCTCCACGATACAAGGCCCAATTCGCTGCCGTGACTACTTATCACAAAATATTAATTCTTGCAAGGTCAGGGAAACTGCCTGAGGTCGACTCTGGTATTCTTGGAGATCAAAAAGAAGTAGCTACCTCTCTCTCTCAGCCATGTCCTGTTTCTCTTCTGCCCTGCAAAGATAAATTGAAGTTTCAAATACACTGCTTCCCCAAATGGGTACACGGTGAAGAACAATAATACCCTCCCAAATTTTATGGGAAGGACACAAGGTTTTCCCACACGCACTGAAGTTCTTCCCTACCTTTCTTTTCTTGCTCTGTTTCTCTCTTCTTCAAACCTAAAGTGAAGAAAAAGAATTAGTTTAGCTCTTCAGTCCCACAATTTCACATTGTTTTCACATGAAAAAATTCCCTTCTGGTTCCTCAGCACTCTTCACCTCGTTTTTGAGATTTCTTATCTGCTAAAGGATTGAGAGCATTTGCTGTTGACCAAATTATACATGAGCTTTATTTCTGGGTCCTCTCATGAAGTGAAAGGACCTTTGAGGTGCACATCTGTACCCATGTGATTTGTCCAGGATCACAGCTTGCCATAGTTAGTCTGTGTTTCATAAACATACTGAGTTATCAACGTGCAATCTCATGTTTTGCTTTTAAAATGTAAAGGTTTCCCTGGCTCGAAAGCCAGTCGAATCCGACTCTAAGGGGCGGTGCTCATCTCCATTTCCAAGCCGAAGAGCCAGCGCTGTCCGAAGACGTTTCCGTGGTCATGTGTCTGGCATGACTAAACACCAAGGCGCACGGAACGCTGTTACCTTCCCACTGAAGCAGTACCTATTTATCTACTTGCAGTTTCTTGCTTTTGCACTGCTAGGTTGGCAGGAGCTGGGGCCGGAGATGGAAGCTCACTCTGGCACGTGGCACTAGGGTTTCGAACTGCTGAACTACAGACTTTCCAGTCTGCAGCTCAGTGTCTTAACCACTTGAGCCACTGCTAAGAAATATGTTAGTCATAGAGAGAGACTGCCGCATAATTCCAGTGGAACAAGGATGGTACAGATATGCATGCATTCCCATTGAAAGCCTGTATTCTATCTAGAGATGTGAAGGCCCAGAAAAAAACCGGAAAAATTCGAAAAAAAACCCATTCCCCCCCCCCCGTTTTTTTCCTGAAGTCTTTTTTCCCCCAAAAAAATTGGAAAAATTGAAAAAAGAAAAAAAATGGAACGTTTTATTTTAACATAATGAATAAAATATTTTAGGACAAGGTGTTCAAATATTTTCCAAATCATTTATATATATATGGTATCAGATTGATCTAATTTCTGTGCACTGAGGACAAGCAAGTCCTAGGTTAAAAACTGAACCCTCCAATGCAAGAACAAGATGCATTTCTTCCTTTAGGAGGTGCGATTGTCAGAAGAAAATAAAAAAGTTTCAGTTTTGGTTTTGCATGTGGGTGGGTATTCTGTTTGAAATAATTGTTTGGATACACTATATTTTTAATATGCTGGTTGTGATAGTTTCATGCCAAGTAAAAACGTCCATAGTCATATTTTATGTTCCTAAAGTAACACAATGACTTTCAATCTGGAAAAGACAAAAAAAAAAGCTAATGTAGCATTTTTTTCATTTTTTCCCGAAAACTTTCGTCCCGCCCCGAAAAAAAATGGGTTTTTTCCCGAGCTTCAAAATGTCCGGAAATTTTACATCTCTAATTCTATCCCCACCTCTCAATGCAGAACGCTTCTCAAGGACTGGAAGCTTACACGAAACAATAAAATACCATTAAGATGGAGTATTTTTCCAAACACATCATCACGTGACATTGTCCCAAGATGGCAGGTAGGGTTGGGAAATACCTGGAGATTTTGGGGGCGGAGGCTAGGGAGGGTGGGACTTGGGGAGGGGAGGGACCTCAGAAGGGCATAATGCCACAGAGTCCACCCTCCGAAGCAGCCATTTTCTCCAGGAGAACTGATCTTGGTTGTCTGGAGAGCCATTGTAGTAGCGGGAGATCTCCAGGTGCCACCTGGATGTTGGCAACTTCTACTGCAGGCCTATTCATGGGCCCAAGGCCAAGAGGGAGGATCATACTATCGTAGAGTTGGAAGAGGCCTTCTAGGACATTTAATCCAACCCCCTGCTCAGTGCAGGAGCTCCAAAGCCTAGAACACTATGGTCGGAAGTCCTCCACTGAGGGAGAGCCCCGTTTACCGACCCCCTGAGCAACCGAGGCTCCGGACGAAGGGACCAAAGAATCTTACACATTTTTTCACCATGGAAACTGGCAAAGGCAAAGACCCACCTGGCACTGGACTACCTGGCAGTGTTCCCTCTAAGCTGAGTCAGTGTGAGCCAGCTCACAGTTTTTTAGCCTACGGCTCACAGATTTTTGTCTTAGCTCAGGAAGGAGGGCTCCAGGGGAAACTAATTTAGGCAGGAGTCAAATTGCTCACTCACAACTTTAATGTCAGTCGCTCACCAAGTAGGATTTCTGCTCACAAGACTCCACAGCTTAGAGGGAGCATTGCTCCCTGGTAGCACTATCTCTCTTTGTATTTAAGAAGCCTGTTGGCTGGACTCAGCAATTTTCAAATGCCTTTAAAATTATCGTGGTTTCTTTTGTACTCGTGACCTTTTCCCCCCTTCATTGCTGCTACCTAAACCCTTTCTTTACTCCTTAAATGGAGAGTTGCAGAAAGTGGGCGGTTAAGCGGTCAAACGGGGCGAGATGATGGGGGGGGGGATGAGGAGGAGAAACGAATGGGCTGTGGAATGCTGCCAAAAGTTAAGAAACCTAAATTTGCATCGCTTACTGTAGGACACAAACTGGAATCTGGACGTGCTCCATGGGGATAATGCTTTCTAGTTCCTCCAGTGTGTGAACGTACTGGATCTTACTGATAAACTTCACACTAGGGAGACAGACAGAGAGAATCCATGCAGTATATACAATATACACAGATTACCGTTGATTTGTGTTTATAAACCCCCTCTAGGATTGCTAGCTTGACCTTCCAAGGATGGTATAATTAATTCTGCATACTGGTTTTCCAGACCTGTGTCTGGTACTTTGGCCAAGATACCACACTGGCTTTTAAGATATGTAAATCTGAGTTTATCATACTGGATTTAGGTTACAGGCATTGTAGCAGTCATGGAGCAGGGAAGAAGAGAAGGCCATTGACTTAAAGGTCCGGCTGAATTAGATGGATTTAACTGTCTGGCTGCATCAGTCCAGCATCCAACTTCCGACAGGATCCAGCCAGTTAATTTTTTTATTTTATTCGACTTCTATCCCGCCCTCCCCGCATGGCAGGCTCAGGGCAGGGGACATCAGATTTAATAAAAATACAATATATAAAATACAAAGGAATAGTAAAAATACAATTAAAACACTAATAAATCACAACTCTATCCTTTTTTTTTTTTTTTAATCACAACTCTATCTTTCAGCCGGTGCAGTTGTCATTAGAATTAAGTCTCACAGATGCCATCTCTGGTAAGCAGTTCTGACCCGCTGAGGGAAGACCCAGAAAAGAGGGAGGGACGTCCGTCACTCTAGTTAAAAGCCTGGCGGAAGAGCTCCGTCTTGCATGCTCTGCGGAACTGTAAAAGGTCCCGCAGGGCCCTGATCTCGTATGGGAGCTCATTCCACCAGGTGGGGGCCAGGGCTGAAAAGGAATAGAACAAGTAATAAAAGGCTTAAAAACAGGCAAATCACCGGGTATGGACGGATTTACAGCGGAATTCTATAAGGAAATGAGAGAAATTTTAGTACCGGAACTATGTACAGTCTTTAATACTATACTAAAGGGAGGAAATGCACCTGACACTTGGAGGACAGCAGAAATAACAATATTATTAAAACCACAGAGGGACCCTCAGGAAGTGGGTTCCTATAGGCCGATAAGCCTATTAAATCAAGATTATAAAATCTTTGCTAAAATAATGGCAAATAGACTCAAAAAATATCACTCCCAAAGTAATAAAAGATGATCAGTATGGTTTTGTTAAAAATAGAAGTATAGCCCACCCGATTAGAAACATATTAAATGTATTAAGTCACTGCCGTTTGGGGAAAATAGGTTTGCTTAAACTAGATGTATATAAAGCATTTGATACATTATCTCATGAATTCTTGTGGAATATAATGTCGAAATATGGCATTGGTCAGGGATTTATAAAAACCATACATGAAATATATAGAGAAGGCTCAGCGGCAGTTCGAATAAATGGTGAACACACTGCACAATTTCCAATTACAAGGGGAGTAAGACAAGGATGCCCACTTTCACCCTTTTTGTTCATAATGGCGATTGAACAATTAGTGGAAAGAATTAGAAATTCAGGAAGGATAGAAGGTTGTAAAATTGGCAAAGAAGAGATGAAGATTAATCTGTTTGCAGATGATATAAGAATAATAATGTCCAACCCAAAGGAAGGAATTAAAGAGACAAAGGTGATACTAGAGGATTTTGAAACAATGTCAGGTTTAAAAATTAATATGATGAAATCAGAAGTATTATACCATAATGTGAATTGAGAGGAAAGGAAATAAATCAACATATTAACCAAAATAGGATTGGGAGTCAAGAGATTTAGATATTTAGGAGTAGAAATACATCAGAATATTAATAAGATTGTAGAGAAAAACTATAATAATGTCTGGAGAAAAATAACAAGAGACAGGAAAAGGTGGAGAGAGTCTTTAAATATAACTTCCAGAATTGGGAGTGTAAAAATGTTCTGGAAACCTAAATTAACATATTTATTTCAAGTACTACCATTAGGGAGCTGCGGTGGCTCAAGTGGTTAAGA